>NC_056737.1:1824157094-1824334594 GCF_019279795.1 Protopterus annectens
GACACAGATATCCTCCAGAAGGGCCTCACAGAAGCGGATAACTGGTGCCAGAGCCATGGCCTGAAGTTAAACGCCAAAAAATGCATAGTCATACCCTTCGGGAAAAACACGGTTACCCCTAGCTACCATATAGGTGACAATCCACTGAGCACAGAAAAAGTCATCAGGGATCTGGGGACCCAAGTTGACAGTAGTCTTTCGTTTGACACTCATGTTGCTAAAGTAGTTAGGAAAACCTTCTATATCGCCCACCTAATCATGAAGGGATTCACATCTAGATCAAGGGAGGTCATCGTCCCCCTGTACTCATCACTCATTAGACCTATGATTGAGTACAATGCCACGTTCGGAATGTATCTGACCAGACACCTGATGCAGCTTGAAAGGCCCCAAAAGTTCCTCACCAAAAGGATAAAGGGTCTCAAAAATATGTCTTATGCTGCCCGACTGAAAGAACTCCAGCTTTATTCAGTCTCATACCGCTTGCTCAGAGGTGACCTGTGCCTGACATATAAGGCCATGTCAAACCCAGATTTGATGAATATGCTTCACCTCAAAAATCTAGATCCCTCAGAACCACAAGGGCGGAGACTTAAACCTTGACACGGTTATAAATAGAACGTGCTGGAGGGACAGATTCATCACCCAGAGACTCCCTATGCTGTGGAACAAAATCCCGGTACATGTGAGGCAGAGCACCTCGCTGGCCTTGTTCAAGAGGAATCTTGACCAATGGATGGGAGATCGCAGATATACCCCAGGGATTACTTCAGTGTCACTGCTTGACAGAGGCACAGAAAAATGATAGGCATAGTTTTTATTCAAACTAAAGGGGTGGCGAAAGCCACATAACTATGGGCTAGGCTTATAAATGCCCTTGGGCAGATAGCCTAGTATGAACCTATGAACCTATGAAAAGCACACAATTATGCTTACAACTGAGAATAGCCGTGGAAGGGACAGTGACAAAGCTGATGTTGTCAGTATGCAGCATGTGGTTAAAAGAAACAGGCCCAAGCACATGGCAGCTATTACAGGTCCTGTAACAGATCCTAGGAAACCAGAGTCTTTCCAGCAAATTCCAGAGGATGTTCAGTGAGTGAAGCATAAGGGTGAGTCAGCAAAGTCAAAACATGTGCCCCCAACCAGCTTCACAGTCAACTGTCATAATTATGTTGGAAATCACAAATCCAAAAGAGAAAAGTGCTTAGCTTTTGGTCAGCAGTGTCATTCTTGCAAGAAGTGGAATCATTTCAAAAGGTTTTGTAAATCAAATAAAGCGCATTATTTTATTAAAAGAGGGTATTCCTATAGGCAAGCTGATCAGTTAGAAAGCTGCAACCCTACTTTTTATGTTGATGGTGTATTTGTGCTTGGTGAAACAGTCAATGGCAGTAGATTTGTGATCAGAGAATGAGATCTTTTGTACTGTTTGGATTAATGGGAGCCCTGTAGAGCTCAAAGTAGACACTGGCTCAAAGTACAACGTTATGTCAGCAGAAACGTTTGCTAGATTAAAAGCTGTAGAACAACTTGATTTGACAAAGTGTGCAAAGCTTGTTGCTATGGTGGTGAAATGATTCAAACTGAAGACTCAGTAGTTCTTTCATGTTACTCTGCTGGGAAACATCTACGACTTGCAATTTTTCATAGTCAAGAGGCACATACAGACATTATTAGGCCTCAGAGACAGTTTGAAAATGGGACTGATTTCACTTAATAAAGAGATTCATCATGTAAGCCTGCATGACAACAGCTCAAATTTCACCAAAACTATTTTGTCTGAGTATGCTGATATTTTTGCAGAAAAACTAGGCAAACTACCAATTGTGCACTCCATGAAGTTAAACCCAGAGGTCAGCCCATTTGTCAGACCAGCACGGAAAGTTCCAGTAGCAGAGTCAAAGCCAAGCTAGACAAAATGGTGCAGCTAGGAGTAATTTGTCCAGTAGAAGAACCTACTGAATGAGCATCCTCCATGGTAGTAGCTCAAACGAAAGGCTCAGATGATATTACAATATGCATTGATCCAAGAGATTTGAACAAAGCATTAAAAAGACCTCATCATCCAATGCGCACAGTTGAAGTTGCTGCCCTTGTGCCAAACTCCACTGTTTTTTTCCGTCATAGATGCAAAGAGTTTATTTTGGCAAATTTTGCTTGACCAAAAATCTTCATTATTATTACACTGGTACACAATTTGGAAGGTACAGATTTCTGAGAATGCCATTTGAAATAAATTCTGCCAATGAAGTCTTTCAGTGTGCAATGGAGCAAATTTGTTCTGGCTATCCCTGTGCTATTATAGTACATGATATTCTAGTAGGAGGCAATGGTCAAACATGACAGAAACCTCAATAAAGTTCTGGAAACAGCACATGAAGTGAATCTTAAGCTGAATCCTCAGAAGTGCAAGTTCAGGCTATGAGAAGTTACTTATGTTGGTCCCTTGTCTACCAGTTCAGGCTTATGACCACATCCATCCAAGCAAAAAGCAATTCTCAAGATGCCAGCTCCAGACAATGTTCAAGCCCAACAACATTTTCTTAACATGGTCAACTACCTAGGCAAGTTAATTCCAGATTTAAGCCAACTTTCAGTACCGCTCAGAGAGCTGACAGACAAAGATGCAATTTGGTCATGGTCAGAACAGCACCAAAGAGTATTTGATGCACTGAAACACAAAATTGCCAGCCCACCAACTCTCCGCTACTATGATGTTCACAAACCAGTTACTCTTCCTGTGATGCTTCTAAATTTGGTCTAGGTGCAGTCATTCTTCAAGAGGGTAGACCAGTAGCTTATGCATTGAAAACTCTTATTGAGACCAAGATGCAATATGCTTAGATTGAGAAAGAGCTTTTAGCAGTTGTGTTTACATGTTCGAAGTTCCATGATTATATTTATAATCAACCTATCCAGATCAAAACTGACCACCAATCTCGTTACTATTTTGAGAAAGCCTATGCATACAGCTCCAGCCAGACTGAAATGCATGATGCTCAAATTGCAAATGCACAATTTCAGTCTTGTTTACACAAAAGGCAAACTTCTTTATCTTGCTGAGACTTTATCTAGACTGCCCAGAAAAAACACAGAACAGCTTGACAATGAGCAACTTGATTTTGAGGTCATGGAAGTGAGAATTTTTTTCTTTCACATGTCTTGATGAGCTCAGAACTCACACAGCTTCAGATCTAATTATCCAGAAACTCAACCACTTTATCAGTCGAGGATGGCTTTCCAAACAATCTTGTTTACCAGTAGAAGTGCAACCTTATTTTCCATATGGAGATGAGATTTTGTCAGACAATGGTATCATCATAAAAGGTCCTAAAGTGATTGTTCAGAAATCCTTGCAACAAGAGTATATTAAGATCTTGCATTGTGGCCACCCTGGAAATGATTCTACCAAAAGAAGGGTGAGAGGTCTAGTATTTTGGCCTTCTATGTCAAGAGATATTGAGAAAGTACTTTCATCTTGTTCAGTATGTAATAGTACAAAGCCGCATCAACAGAAAGAACCACTTCAGTTAAGCGAACTACCTTGGTCGACAGCAGCCACAGATATCTTTGAGTGGAACGGCCAACATTATTTGGTGTTAGTAGACTCTTACTCAAATTGGTTCGAGATTGACCTACTTCCCAACCTAACTTCCAATACTGTCATTACTAATCTGAAGCGACATTAATCTGTCCATGGTAGTCCACACAGAGTTATTTCTGACAATGGTCCACAGTTTACAAGTCAGCAGTTCAAGAGATTTGCAAAGAGTGGGACTTTGTTCATAATACAAGTAGTCTTGAATACCCTTAGTCTAATGGCTTGGCTAAACGTGCAGTTCAAACACTAATGTTTTTTTTTAATTTGTTAAATCTCAGAAACATTACTTAAAATAAACATCTTGGTTCACCTGCCCAGAGACTTATGCCGAGACAAACCAGAACCACGTTAAAAATCAGTAGTAATTTATTGGTTGCAAGTGCTAAGAACTACAAAGCAGAAAAAGCCCAACTGTTGAAAAAGCGTTTTTCCCATAAGTTTTACTACGATAAAACCAGAAAACTACTCAGTTCATTGAAAAAAGAACTGTCTGCGCAGTGGTGCAGCTGTAGCATTGTCACCTCATAGCAAGAGGTTCTCCAGTTCAATTCTTGGCTGGGGTGCCTTCTGTGTGGAGTCTATATGTCCTTCCTGCAACCGTGTGGGTTTCCTCCAGGTGCTTCGGTTTCCTCCCACGTTACAAAGACATGCATCTGGAGAGTTTCTCTCCGGGTCCTCCGCTGAAAATTGGCTTCGTTCCAAGTCAGATTTTCCCAATTAACAAATGTTAAAAACAGGGGAGATAGTCAGGATGTAAATATCAAAAGGTTTTGAGCACACTGGATTTGTGAAAAGTTTGTGTCAAGAGCAGAGATCGTACATTGTGGAACCACAAGGAATGGGATTCAGACAAAATCGGAAGAATTTGCTACCAGTGTCCGAACCAGTGTTACAGCATATTGCCTGTAACAAAGACACTAGATCTCAGAATGACTTGTCCAACGCTCCTGCTCCAGAGAACAGTCAGTCAGCAATCCCTGTTCTTGAAGAAAATCCCTGAGACTCCTCAAGCAGAACATTCCCCAGTGACTGTCCCAGTTGCTAAACCCAGTCCTAACTATTATGTCACAAGATCAGGTCGCATCTCAAAACCTAGTTCTAGATACTCGGTAACCTAGATATGACTGTTGTTTTTCTTAATTAGTGTCTGTATTAATTGCATGCCTATTGAAATGTTATTGTTTATATGAGACAGCTCAGTAAAGAGGGAGGATGTAGATCAGTGTGTGTGATATACCTTTAAGTAGCTTTCCAGTGAGTCAGCACATGCATGTAAGTACTTGTGCAAGTAAGAGTGCCATTTTCAGTGAGCATGCAAGTATGCAGTCAGTTAGTTAGATAGTTTAAGTTTAATGTTGCTGTTATCCATCCTGATGTATATGTATACAATAAACTACTTAAACGAACACCCAACCCTCAACATTTTCTTAATGCACATAAGAAGAGCAACAGACTTGTCCTCTGAATTGGTTAAATCAGCCGGAATACCCACAAGTTGGAAAAGAACAGTCACGATAAACCTAGTTCTATGGATCTGGTAATTAATAATCCTGAAGGCTAAGGTATATACACAGTTTACCATACCTGTCCATGGAAAGGCTATTATTATCAGAAGGAAAAAGCTTAGAAGCAGACAGTAACTTGGGTGGTTTAGCATTGCCTACAGAAATAGCAGCAGGATCAGAGGAAGAGCTTCTATATAAAAACTGTTGAGCTTCAGGAACTTTATAGAACCTATCCGGTAACTTAGAGGCAGAAGGTTGAGAATCAGGGGCCTAAGAAGCTGCAGTGAAAGAATCCAAAAGAGTAGACAGCACTGGACAGACTACAGAAGACCAAAGAGAATTAATTTGTAAGAGTTCATAGCACCTTTCTGAACATCAGAAACCTGGGAACAGTCCCACTTAAAGGGTTCCATCATAAGAACCACAGTGTCCCCGAAAGACAATTCTTCCACAGGAGAGTCAGGAAAATTTTAATCCTCTTCCTCAGGCTCCAGGGCTAGCAGAGAGTGGAACTGAGGAGTAAGCCAGTGACTCCTCACCAGAGTCTAATTCTTCATCACAGAAATCAGAGTACCTCAGGTATGTGAAAGGAGTGGAAAACCACGGAACAGAAGTAGGAAAAAATAATCCTTGAGGAGGATTAAGAGCCATAAGAGCATTGAAATGCCCCTGAGTAAAATCCTGACATTCTTTGTGGGGATCCTTAGCCACAGGGGACACATGCTGAGTCTTCTGCTTCTTTTTCAAACGAACATCAGTTTTAACAAATCTAGGAGGCTCAGACCCCAACCAATATTTAGTGAGGGCACCATGCACCTTTTAACTAACGAGTATTTGGGCAATCCCCTTAGGCCCCTCAAAAATAATCAGCAGTTCTTCCCACTGCACATCTGCATCAGATGTAGGAATAGCCTCAGCGGATGTGTGGGTAGACAGCTCCATGTCGGCCTACAACTGGGTTGTGGCACAGGGAGTTGACAACGGCACCAGATACGCTTCTGGTTTTTCGTCTACCCCAATGGAGATGTCTGCTCAAGGCTGTGTGTAGCACCATAATCAGTTTGTGCCTTTTTGGCTTTTTTTTAACGTGGTGGCTGAACACTGGGGCAAGTGGATTTGGCCATGGTACCCTGAGCCAAAAGCTTCAGCCACTGGGTTCTCCAAATAAATTGAAAGAGACGACTGTGGAATGCCTTGGGGACAAATGCCTGACAAATCTCACACTGTGTATGATCATGGTTAGCATCCAAACAAAAAAGGCACTACTCGTGTCTAGCTTTATAGGGAATCTGTCTCCCACACTCACATTTTCTTTTCCTGGATGACATATAAATGAAGGTAAAAGGAAGAAAAGAGGAAGGAAAAAAAGACTCCAGTGAGGCACTTCTCTTTAGAAGGCTCGGTAGTGGAACCAACTTTGTGAATGGCTTGCAAACCAAATTCAAATGTAGTGTTTGGACTGGAGCAAAGCTGTTCTAAGGATTAGATGCTCATACATCACATATGTACTTTATGCCTGCATGCAGGATATACATCTTGCATATGGCACCCAGAAGGTGTAAAAGCTTTGGTATGGTGGCTGGATGCTGGGTTATTCTCAGCAGAATATCCCAAGAGTATATAATACTGCAACAATGACTAGGAAGGACATCAGTGAATGAATGAATGAAGAAACATTTTTTATGATGAACATCAGACACAAGAACTGAACTGCAGCATAAGAGCTTGTGAGGTTAGGGGTAAGTCACTCTTTCCTAGTCTAACTGCATGGCATATGCTTCAGCGGGGAGGTGCAAGTGCCCTTGAGGGCAGGGACAGCAGAGAAAAATACTGCCAAGATGGGAATATCCAGGAGATATAACACCAATAGTTACCCCAGCAGAAGGCCTCAAACATTACATCTACAACTTCCATTTCACATTTGCTTTGTTATTCACACCACTAGGTACCACTCAGTAAAGTTAAGGAAAATGAGAAGATCCCTGCAGTTTGCTATTTGGGGAAGGAACTTATCTTTGTACAGCATTTATCCTCATGAGGGGCTGAATAATCCCTCTTATAGCCTATCATGTGATCTGGATATGAAATGATTTGCTTCACAAGGTGGTGATGGGAAACATGGTCTTATCCATCTTTATCTTTGTGAAACTGGTTATAGAGTTAGGCCATGACATACTGACAGGTCAGCCAATCATATATCTTGCAGTAGCTTGCAATAACTCCATTTGTTTAAAAAGTATATATATAAGTGCACTAATTCTGTTCCTTTCCTCATTAGGGACCTCCATACCTATTACAGCTCATGTTACAGTAGCCAGAACCACCATCAAACCTGAGCCATCATCTACGTAAATACCTTATCTTCACTCAGCTAATGAATAACCTTCTTTTCACTTCAATTTTACCAGCAGCAGTGACTCAGCAATATCATGATTTTCACAACAAATGGACTGGTTATGTTATTTGTGTATCAGGAAATGAATTACAAAAATAGCTCCAAATCCTTGCTGGCAACTCTTAAAATGGATCTATAAGACTATATTACTTATGACCGTCATATTTTTATTTATGCTATGCCCAGTGATTTCCAAAGTTAGCTACAACTACTTTCCATTAAAGAACCATATATATAACAAGAAAGCAAGTCTTAAATTAGTTTACATACATACTATAAAAAAAAAAAAAAAAAAAAAAAAGCAATGGCAATCACGGCGAAACATATAAGCAACGGAAGATCAGTAAATAGAAAGGAAAACTATGTGCAAACGCAGTTCCACTCCTCTTAGTTTCCCTCGCTTTCTTTTTAGCATTCTACTTTCCCTTTCAATTGTCACATCATACTGAAAGACCAACTTTAATGTGACTAGCTGTGATGCCTGTGCACTGGCCCAGCAATCAAGGAGCCTCAATCTTCACCATTAACACCAGCGAGGGACGTCCACATTGAGAACTATAACAAATTCACACACACTGAAGCACAACTTCCCTTAAAAGTGCACAGAGATCACAGTCAGTCTGGGGCTGGTTTCTCCCTTTCTCTCCAGATTCCCAATAAGACTCCCCACTGGCACAGCTATAGAGTGAGGTCCTTAACCAGGGTCCCAAGCCAGGTCCTCCTAGCACTCTCTCTGTACAACCAGTGCTTCGTGTTCCTGCCCAAGTAGCGTACACACACACACACACACACACACACACACACACACACACACACACACACACACACACACACACACACACACACACACACACACACACACACACACACGCATACACTTTGAGATATGATTTATATACAACCACACAGACACTCCTGGAGAAGTCTGACACAGGTTCACTAGCTGTGCCCCTTCTGTCCAGTCTATAAAGTAGTAACTGCCACCAGGACCCTTACTTATCAGCTACTAATAAGGCCCTTATCAAAGGGTGTCCAATTATTACTGTGCCATATTATTATTCAATTAGAAAGTGTGGTCAGAACTGTTTAAGGCTTATTGGAGTGGCTTGGCCAGTATCACTAAATACATGCAATGTACTCTACAGCTTAAATTATCTCTACACAAAACAGCCACAGTTGAAAGGTTTAAAAATATTTAATAAAAACACAAGACAATACTTCTTACTACACAGTGCTAGTCAAGAGTTCAGAGAGCACAGGAAAATGCTTAAAATAATACAGTAGAATAGTTCTGACATCAATACAGAAAACTAGTCTAATCTTCCTATTTCCTAGCTATTTCTAAGAGAGACACTAAAGTCCAAGATCCTACTTACATACAGAGCATGGGCAAAGTGCTGGTGAATCTGATGTTCTCAAGACAAATGCAAAATGCTCTCTCTCTGTCTGAGAACGTCCTTTAAATTGATAATACATCCTGCTGACTCATTTTAGAATACAACATTCTCAACAATTTTCTGGTACTCAGGCTGACAGAAATTACATTTACATTTCTTAGTAAGCTTGCACTTGGGTCAGGAAACATGGTAATAAATGACATTATACATGTAAATTCTAACAATTAACTCTGGTCTCAAAACAATAGGAAAAATTCCTTCATCCAGACATCTCTGCTTTGAGTTTTGAGATCAAACAATTATACAATGCTTGACTTATCCGCTTTCCTCCGGCAGAGTGCAATGTGGTTTCATTTTTGAAGTTCAACATCCAATACAATTTTATTATTTAAGAGAACAAGCCTGTGGCTTAGATTAATATTTACAAATGACAGACTTATCTACAAAATTCTATCTAGCTAGGCTGGCAGCCTTCACATATCTTCTCCCCCACAGAACTCAAGCTAGTTTTTCAAGTGACCCTTGAGAAACGTTGCTTGAGAGGGTTAGGTTTATCTGAGTATACCTTACCCCACTCCCTGTCTTGAGAGTTCATCTGCACTGGCATTGCTACTCGCACTGCGGTGCTGCACTGACATATCATATACTTGCAACCCTAGGCTCCATCTTAGCAAATTGGCATTTTGATGGCTGGCTCTGTTTAACCATGTTAAGGGATTGTGTTCTGTAACTACAGTGAGCTTTCTTCCATACAGATAAGGCTGAAGTTTATGCAGTGCCCACACTATGGCTAGACATTCTTTTTCTACAGCTGCATAGCATTCCTCCCTGGGTTGTAGCCTACGACTGAGATAATCCACTGGGTGCTCTTCTCCTCTGAAGAAATCTGGCTAAGTACAGCCCCCACCCCATGTTTTGAAGCATCCACCTGCGCAACAAATTATTTGCTGTAATCTGGACTGGCTAACATAGGAGGGTCCTCCTAAAGCTTCTTTAAGCTTCTGGAATACCTACTCACATGCTGTGGTCCACACTACCTTATCTGACATGTTCTTCCCTGTCAGGTCTGTGAGGGGAGCAGCTATGGTACTATAATTGGGGACGAACTTTCTGTAGTACCCTGCTGCCCCTAAGAATGCCCTCACCTGCTTTTTGGTAACAGGTGCAGGCCATGCCCAAATGGCTTCTACTTTAGCAGGTTCTGGCCTGATCTTACCACTCCCCACTCTATGTCCCAGGTAGGAGACCTCTGCCATACCCACCTGACATTTGGTGGGCTTAATGGTCAACCCTGCCCTCTGTAGTCTGCCCAGCACCTCCCTGACATGTTTAAGGTGCTCTTGCCAGGAATGGCTGTATATGGCAATATCTATGTAAGCAAGGGCAAACCCTCCTGCAAGGATATGATCTACCAGCCTCTGGAAAGATGCTGGGGCATTTTTCATCCCAAAGGGCATCTTTGTGAACTCATACAAGCCAAAAGGAGTGGCAAAGGCTGACCTCTCTAGCACTGGGAGTCAAGAGCACCTGCCAATAACCCTTGGTAAGACCAGTGGTTGTAAGATACTTAACCCCACCCAGCTGCTCTAGGGCCTCATCTGTCCTAGGCATGGGGTAAGCATCTCACTCTGTGTGACTAATTTCCTCTAGTCCACACAGAATCTGGTGCTGCCATCCTTCTTTCACACCAGCACCAATGGGAAGGCCCAGGGGCTGCTGGACTCTTGAATTACCCCTAGCTCCAACATTTCCTCTATGTCCTCCCTCAGAGTCTGTTTGACTCTCTCAGGCACCCTATAAGGGGCTTACCTAATAGGCCTTTGGGGTCCTGCATTCACCTGGTGCTGCACCAGGTGGGTGCACCCTGGTTTCCCAGTGATCATGTCTCCAAACCCCTGTAACACTGCTCGGATTTCTCGAACCTGGGTAGGAGATAGCTGCTGGGACACTGCTACCCCTTCCACTGAGGTGTCTCTCTGAGCCTCACTAAGGAGATCAGTCACCAGATCTCGCTCAGACTCCTCCTGCAAGCCACTGCAAATACTCAGCACAAGGGCCTCCCTATCATGGCAAGGTTTCATCATGTTAACATGGTACCAATTGTACCCCTGTCTTCTGTCTAGCAGTTCCACCATGTAGTTAACATCACTTGCCTTTCTTACCACCTTGTAGGGTCCCTGCCAAGCTGGTTGCAGCTTGTTGTGTCTGACAGGAATGAGAACAATTACCTGCTGTCCTACAGCATACTTTCTAGCTCAAGCATTCCTGTCATACCAGACCTTTTTCTGTTGTTGGACTTCTGCCAGGTTCTCCAGGGCCAAACCCATGAGTTCCCTGAGCCTTGTCCTGAGGTTTAGGACATATGCCACAACAGACTCCTTGTGAGGTTTACACTCATCTTCCCACTCATCATGAATTAAATCTAGAGGTCCCCTCAGGGGTTGGGAGGATGGCCTTACGGTTAAGGTATATGCCTTACAAATACAAGGTACAGGGTTTGAGTCTCACAAGGGATAATTGGCTAGGCTTAAAATGGCTCTCAAGGGCAGTTAGCCTAGTACTAATATATGAACCTATATGAACCTATAACTCTATGCCCATACAACTCAAAGGGTGAAAAACCTGTGGATTCCTGGGGAACCTCTCTCTAAGCAAACAACAGATGGAGCAAATATTTGTCCCGCTCCATCTTAAACTGGTCTACAAATGCCCATAGCATGGACTTTATTGTAGAGTTTAACCTTGCAACAAGACCATTAGTCTGGGGATGGTAGGAGGTGGTCTTCAGATGCTTCACCCCACAGTACTTCCACAGACAAGCCAGCAGGTCTGACATGAAACTGAGACCTCTGACAGTCAGTATTTCTTTTGGGAAATCTACCCTTCTGAAAATCTCTAACAAAGCATCTGCCACCTTTTCTGTCTCAATGGAAGACAAATCCACTGCCTCTGGGTATTTTGTAGCATAATCTACTACCACTAGGATATATTTTTTCCCTGTGGAACTTGGGTTACTCAGAGGCCCCACAATATCCATAGCTAGCCTCTGAAATGGCTCCTCAATCACAGGCAAAGGCATCAAAGGAGCTCTCACCTTGTCTCCTGCCTTGCCCACCTTTTGGCACTGGTCACAGGTCCTGCAGTACCCTATTACATCTCTGGAAATTCCAGGTCAATAAAAGTTCTGCATAATACATCTCTTTGAAAGTTTTATGCTCATATGACCTGCAAAGGGAATATCATGGGCTATGGTTAGATGCACCAGATGGTAGGCTCTAGGTACTACCAACTGCTGTAGTCTTTCACCTTCTAGCCCTCCCTCAGGGGTCCACTCTCTATACAGTAACCCTTTGTCCCAGTAAACAGATTCACCCTTTCCTTGAGAATCAGGTGCCTCACTAGCTACCTGCCTTAGGCCTTGTAATGTACGGTCTGAGAGCTGAGCCTGTGTCAAGTCTTTCTTTGTAACCCTTCCCAGCTCCCCTTCCATAGGAAGTCTGGCATCCTCTGACAGTGGTGCCTCACTGTCAGCCCGGGTACTACTACTCACCTCTACCTTTGCAGTCACTCTGTCAAAGGGAACATCAGTACCCACAAGCAGCTGAGGCTCACGTCCAGTCTCACTGCTACAGAGTAGTAGTTCCCTCCCTGAAGTAACCACCTCACCATTCCTGGCTGCAAGTATGCGGTCTGACTGGGTTTCCCCCAGGCTACCAGACCCACATGCTTGTCTCAAAGCCTGAGTGCGTGTAACTGCATTAACACACAATGGGTGTACCTTCACTGAAGGTTGGGAGTCAGGCTGGCAACTCGACACCATAAAAACCAACTGCCAATCATTAGGGGACCGGAGTTCCGCTGTGGCGACCCCTAACCGGGAAAAGCCGAAAGACAAACAACAACAACTGCCTCACCCAAATCCTTCTCTTTCAGGACATCTGCAGGATGGTAGTTTAAGACCCTTGTTGTCTCGAGACAACCTACTATTGGCATTTTGTATTTCCCACTTACTGGCTTCCTTCACCTTTTGTTCCTCACCTTGCCTCCGTGGACATCTGCATGCCACATGGCCCTACTGGTTACATTCAAAACATTTAACCCTAGTTCCTGGATGTGCACCTGGACTAGTGGCTCCCCCTGCTACTGGCAGATTCTGTTGGGGCAGTCTGGGCTGCCCACCATGGGTTCCTTTAGACCCATGAGCAGTACTGGGGGTCCCTTTCCTGTGCAGGGATGCCCTTGCTAGGTGTAGGTCTCCCTTCTTCCCCAACTCCTCTGAAGTAGCACATTGTCTATCAGCTAACCAGATCCTCATGTCCTCAGGCAAAGTGCTAAGGGTTTCCTCCCTCATCAAAAGGTCTGCCAGCCCTTCAAAAGTGGTGACCTGACATCCACTCGCCCACCTATGAAAATAAGTGCACAGTTCAGCAACATATTCACACACACTTTCATCTGCCTTGTGTCTATGCTCACAAAACTTTTTCCTATAAGTTTCAGATGTTAGCTTAAAAAATTCTAACAAACAGTTCTTAACAGCAGTATAATTAAAACAGTCAACATCAGACATTTTGTACACAATAGTTACAGCTTTACCATGGAGTAAGGGGGTCAGGAACAGTACCCAGAGCCTTTGGTCAACATCATACTGTTTACATATCCTCTCAAACATATGAATGAAACTATCAAAATTATCCCGCTCTGTAAACTGCAGAAGAAATTTACTGACCTTTTGTGCTTCTGGGGTCCGGTTACTCCCTTCCCCATTACCTCCATGACTCTAGCAAAGAGTCAGCATCTCCTTTTTATGCTGCCTCTGCCTTTCCTTTTCCTTGGCTTCCAGGCATAGCAGTTTCTCATTCTCCTCAGCCTGTAGATCTCCAAGTCCTCAGCCTGTAGATCTCCAAGTCTCTCTGCTGCTTCTGTTTCCAAATACCTGGCCTCCAACTCAAGTCTCTTTAGCTCCAGGTGGATTTTTAAGTCGTCTGCACAAAGGTTGAGCTGTCCATTCCCTAAGTGCTGTACATCTCCTCTGCCAGTCTGATCATCCTCCTGGTTGCTGTTTTCTGATGCAGCTGTGATCAAAGCTGCAATCATGTCTGCCCTAGTTAGGTTTCCATGCACCAGTCCCTTAGCCTGGCACATCTCAGCCAACTGGCTCCTTGACAGCTTGCCATACTCCTCTGCTGACATGCTTGCCTGCTCTCCCTGACTAACTATGCTAACAAAAGAAATAAAACAATTGCGATCTAGACTCTGAATATTCACTGCATGGCTGATTTAGAGTACAAAAACACCTTCAGTGATCACTGTACACAAGCTACAAGAATTCACTATCCACACCACTACAAGCCAATTGTCAACCAATTAATAAGTGGTGTGGATATCCTAGCACTGCCAAACAATTAGTATGGGACACCCGTGCACTGGCCCATCAATCAAGGAGCCTAAATCCTCACCACTAACACCAGTGAGTAGCGTCCACATTGGGAAAGATAACAAATACACACACAGTAAAGTACAATTTTCCTTAAGAGCGCACAGAGATCACAGTCAGTCTGGGGCTGATTTCTCCCTTTCTCTCCAGATTCCTAATAAGACTCCCCACTGGCACAGCTATAGAGTGGGGTCCTTAGCCAGGGTCCCAAGCCAAGTCCTCCTAGCACTCTCTCTGTCCAACCAGTGCTTTGTGTCCCTGCCCAAGTAGCTCACACACAAACACACACACACACACACACACACACACACACACACACACACACACACACACACACACTGAGATATGATTTATATACAACCACAAAGACACTGCTGGGGAAGGCTGGCACAGGTTCACTAGCTGTGCCCCTTCTGTCCAGTCTATAAGGTGGTAATCACTGCCACCAAGACCTAAACTTATCAGCTACTAATAAGGCCCTTATTAAAGGGTGCCCAATTATTATTCTGCCATATTATTATCCAATTAGTAAGTGTGACCAGAACTTTTTAAGGCTTATTGGAGTTGCTTGGCCAGGATCACTAAATACATGCAATGTACTCTAGAGCTTAAATTATCTCTACACAAAACAGCCACAGTCGAAAGGTTTAAAAATATTTAATAATAAAAACACAAGACAATACGTCTCACTACACAGTGCTAGTCAAGAATTCAGAGCTCACAGGAAAATGCTTAAAATAATACAGTAGAATAGTTCTGACATCAATACAGAAAACTAGTCTGATCTTCCTATTTCCTAGCTATTTTTAAGAGAGACACTAAAGTCTAAGATCCTACTTACATACAGAGCACAGGCAGAGTGCTGGTGAATTGGATGTTCTTAAGACAAATGCAAAATGCTCTCTCTCTATCTCTGAGAAAGTCCTTCAAATTGATAATACATCCTGCTGACTTATTTTACATTACATCATTCTTAACAATTCTCTGGTTCACAGGCTGACAGAAACTCTACATTTACATTTCTTAGTAAGTTTGCACCTGGTCAGGAAACATGGTAATAAATGGCATTATACATGTAAATTCTAGCAATTAACTCTGGTCTCAAAACAATAGGAAGAATTCCTTCATCCAGACATCTCGGCTCCGAGTTCTAAGATCAAACAATTATGCAATGCTCGACTTATCAGCTTTCCTCCAGCAGAGTACAATGTGGTTATATTTTTGAAGTTCAACATCCAATACACTTTTCTTATTTAAGAGAACAAGCCTGTGGCTTATATTAATATTTACAAATGACAGAATTATCTACAAAATTCTATCTTGCTAGGCTGGCAGCCTTCAAATATCTTCACACTAGCAATATCAGACTGCGGTCCCCTCCTTACACAGAGGACTTCAGCATACGCCCTACACTTTGTAACTCTGTTACTGGGCTTTTGTACCAGCATATTATTTCCCTTTTCGAAATTCAAAACTATACCCCTGACTAAAAGTTTTCCTTGAATGCAATTTATACTTTTTGCACTTCTGATAATTTTATTTTACAGAATAATTTACACGAGCCACAGAGACATAATATTCCTTTCAGTTCCTCTGCATTGTCATATAATAAATATGAACTCCTACGTACTAAGAACTATCTCCTTGTGGTGCTAAAAATGTACCAAAAATTGGGTGGGTAAACTTTTACTATCTCAGTCCCAACATTCAGAAATTATCTACCCTCCTCCTCCTGCAAGAAGCTGGTTATGAAATAAGCTTCTAAGTACGAGTTTAAAAACTGCCATCTTTTGGCAACAAGCTTCACTTATATTGATAAAGGTACTAACTTAGGTCCATATATACACCAAAGTTGAACTAAGGCATTTTATTCTTTTACAACCACCATCCAGACATCTCTTTAGCTACAGTTTCTCCTTCGCTCTATTGGAACTTCATACTACCATCTTCTTAAATATGCGCAAATGTGTGAAATGGAACAGAGCCATCACATTCTGTTCACCCCACTATTAATACCTCATTTTTGCGTAGCAGCTGCTGAGTTGTTACTTCACTTACAGTAGTAGTTTTAAGGAAAATAATGGTTTAAAGACTTGCTGTAAACATTGCAAATGTTTGCACCATTCCTAGGTTGCATCGGGGAAGGGCGAGCCCCAAGCAACATAAAATTACTGGCGAAATGGAAATATCCACTTTCTGTAATTTGGGCATCCTGGCATACATTGGCAGTTTTAAGTGCTTATTGGAGTAGGGAAAATGCTTAAATAAATAATTATGTACTCACCATAATGTTCCATCTGTGTTGCTCATTTTCATTTTTTCTCAACTAATGGGTTTGGATTGAAGACTGAGATCTGACTTGGCCACTTCTTCCACAGCACAGGATCCTAGAACTCGAGCTCCTCCCTTTATCCATAATGCCCCACCAACATAAAGTACCTCAGATCGAGGTTGCTGTGCCTAGATATAAGAGGACAGTGGCAGAATAGAAAAACAGGAGGCTGGAGTTCAGATAAGGAATAAAGGTTCCTATAACACTCTTGGATCGCTCCAGAAGTAAATAAAAGGAAGGGGTAGGTGGGTGTGGAATAGTGGAAGAACGAAAATGGACAACACAGATAGAACGTTATGCTGAGTACATAACTTTTTAATCTGATGTTGTCAATTTCATTCATTCCTCAACTGATGGGAGAGAGTCCCCAGCTACCACAATCCTGGGAGGACCCTAAAGAAAAATATTCCAAAGCACTGCTAAGCCAAAAGATGCTCTGTTCCTAGAGACCAGATCCAATTTGTAATTAGCAATAAAGGTATGTGGATTAGCCTGTGTTATGGCTGCACAAATATCACCCAAGTACGATCTAGTCCAAAAAGCTGAAGAAACCGCCATAGACCCAAAGGAATGGGCCCTAGCAGGTTTAGATAAAGATAAACCCAAGTTTCCATAGATAAATAATACAATCAGTTAACCATTTGGCCAATGTAACTTTAGATACTGGATTGTCTAATCTGGTAGGAGAAAAGCAAACAAACAACTGATCACATTTTCTAATATCTCTGGTTCTATGAAAGTAGAAACGAAGTTGCCTATGCACATCTAACAGGTGTAACGTACTCTACTCTGTTTTGAGAAATTTGAAAAGAAAACTGGGAAATTAATGACCTGTTTGATATTTGACTCGGAAGCAACTTAGGTAAAAGAGACGGGTTAGTTCGTAATCACACCTTGTCCTTGTGAAAAATTAGATAAGGAGGTTTTGAAGACAGCGCATGGAGTTCAGATACTCTTCAGGCTGATGTAATAGCAACTAGAAAAATGGTCTTCCAAGACAAAAATTTGAGCTTAGCTTTGGCTGAAGGTTCAAAGGGAGACTGAGTCAATGCCTGAAAGATTGTATTTAAATCCCAAGGTAAAGTAGGGTCTTTCAAAGGAGGTCTAAGCAGGAAGTCTTCCTTAAGGAAAGACTTTCAAAGCTTAGAAGAAGCTAGGCTAGAGTAAGTTTTGCCCAGGTGAAAATTAGAAATGGCAGATAACTGAACTTTAAGTGTTAAAAAACTAGCCCATTCATTGAAAATCGAAGCTAAGAATTCACGGACAGCTGAGACAGCACTGAGAATCAATCCAAGTCTTTGCTGAGGCCCAAAAGACAAATCTTTTCCAAGTACTCTTGTACATTTTTCTGGTAAAAGCTTTATGGGATGATAGCAAACGTGACAAATGGGGGAGGAGAGCCTGGGCTATCTAGCAATCAGTGGAACTGGAGAAACTATACAGTCCACTTGAGGCCTGATATATCTGGGTGGGACAGGAGTTCTGGAATTGGATCCAGAAACCAAGGTGGATGTAGAAGATGAAGCCAGAGGAACGAGAACCAAATCTGATGAGGCCAAAAGGATGCAATGAGGATGACTATGCTCTTCAAACAGGCTGCTTTCTGAAGAAACAAAACAGCCACTTTCAAATTAGTGACAAGGGTGGAAAGGCATAAAGCAGACCAGAGGGCAAATCATGAACTACAACAGCACTCGGTGACTACCCCAGTGCAGGGATCAGGGCAAAGAACCTGCAGCATTTTTTACTAAGGGGAGAAGTGAAAAGATTGTAGCATGGCTGGCCCCAAAAACAAAAAATTCTCTCTACCACATTGACATTGAGTGACCACTTGTGAGGGATCAGAATGGTTCTGCGTAATTTGTCCGCAATCACACTGGATTTCCCCTAGATGTGATTTGCTATTAGAAAGTGACTAGAAGAGATTGCCCATTGCCATATTCACATAGCTTCTCAACAAAGAGGGTACGATTTGGTTTCTCCTTGTTTGCTGATGTACCAGACTACCGATATACTGCCCCATCTGTATCACAACTGTCCTGGATGGGAAAATGTCTTGAAAAGCCTGCAGCGCTAGAACTGCTCTCACCTCCAGGACATTGATATGTTCCTGGGCCTCTGTGTGGGACCAAGTACCCTGGACCATCCTTTCCAAGCAGTGCCCCCCCCCCCACCCCCAGCTGGGAGGTGTCTATTGTTACCAAGGCATTGAGAAGGGGAAGAACAAAGGGATAGGCTTTGCAGAGCTGGTTTCAGTGAATGCACCATAAAAGATATCTTTTGCATACTTAAGTTATCTTGTTTGGAATGGATAAATGATGATGTAGAATGGATCACTGAATAAATACAGTCCACTGAATAATTCTCATATGACAGCTGCTGCCATGGAACCCAAAGCTTGTAGTATCAGTCTGGCTGGAAGGGATGAATTCTATATCACTTTCTTGACTTGGGATTTGTAGAGTGATATTCGAGTTGAGGGAAGAGAAGCTATCTGACTGATTGCATCCAAATGAGCACCTATAAAGTCCAGACTCTATGTTGGTGTGAGTTGAGACTTGTTATAATTGACTTAAATTCCTAGAAGGGAGCACAGCTGGAGTAAGTATGAATCAGCTGATGCCTGGTTGAAGCAGTAAGGAGCCAGTCGTCTAGATATGGAAACACTCATAGCAGTCTCAAGTGAGCTGCTACAAATGCCATGCATTTGTTGAACACCTGGGGAGCTGTGGTGAGACCAAAGGGCAGTGCTCTGAATTGATGACTGGCTTCTAGCCAGAAGCATAGGTATTTCTCCTGGAGTGCCTGTTCATTTTGATGTGATAGTACACACCCTGAAACTATCAAGTGCCTCCAATCATTCTTCTGAAATGGGGTAAAATGGACTGAGCTGTGACCATTTGAAACTTTGCAAGAACTGATTTAATTTGCTGAGATCCAAAATTGGTCTCTAGTTCCCTGTCTTTTTTGGCACCAAGCAGACTCTTGAGTAAGTTCCAGATCCACTCTGGTCTGGGGACCTCTTGGATAACTCTTTTGTATAGCAGCTTTTTTATTTCTAGATATGTTGTCTCCTTTGACTGGGTGGAACATCGGGTATTTTCTTCTGAACTGCTGGAAGGAGATGTGAAAATGGTATGATATAACCTCTGGATATAATCCTTTGCATCCAGGAATTTCTGTGACAGTTATCCAGACTCTCTTGTGCAGGGACAAACAACCCCCACTACCACCAGAGAGGCACAGGTGGGCTTCCTTTCAGGAGGAGTGATAGGACCTATCTGAGAAAGAATCTCTAGATCCCTGGTTTTGCAGACTACCTCTGCTGAGTGGACAGCATTTTCCGTTTAAGTTCTCCCATCTGCCCCTGGAAGAATCATCTCCACGTGATTCTTGGAATGTACCCTGGGACTTTTTAAACCACATCTTTCTACCTCCTCATTGGTTCCTGGAGAAAGGCTTTGAGGGGTAGAAAAACATACAGCCATTGGCAGACAGGGTCTTTTCTTCCTGTTCTTATCTGGAGAGTGCGCCCTTAAACTTGGGGCCAAAAAGAGGTGATCCATCAAAGGGCGCATTCATTAATGAAGACTTAAATGGTCACAAAAAGTCACATAAGCACATCAAGGCATGTCTTCTAATGGCTATGCCTCAACCTGCAGCCTGTGAAGTACCTTCCACAACATGGGAGATCAACCTCTTGGATGAATTAGATATAGATATAGACTGGAGGGTGGCCAGCTGTAAGGAAATTCTATTCCCATCCTCGGAGGACATGGACCCCAAAAGAAATTTGATAAGTTCCTTGATCAAATCTCTTTGTAGTTTTGTAAAACATGTGAAATAATTCAGCGACCTAAGAGCAAAGGTCACTGAAGCAAAGATATGGTTCCCAAATCTGTCCAGTGCCCGGATTCCCTGTTAGGAGGATGGGCAGAGAAACTCTATTCCACTAGTTCCTTTCTTGCAGTTGCAGCAACAACCATGGCATCAGCAGGAACTCCCTTACTCCAATGCGCATGGCCTTTACGACGGGCAAGCATCTTATCTGGTCTCTTAGGAATTGGCTCAACTGTGTCCAGTTCCTTCTATGCCCACTGTCAGACCAGGTTTACAAATTCATCGACCAGGGGAATCAACTAGGAGGTAGATGGGCCAGACCCAAAAGCCTCCAAAAACACAGATTCTTCTTGGCAGGGGGTTATCAGAAGACCAACCATGTCTTTGTTTCAGAAGCTCCAGGATGTCTCCAAAGGAGACGTCATCAGGTGGTGATCTGGGGGACATCTTCTCATCATCAAAATCAGTTTCCTCAGTGAGAGATTCCTGCAGGGAATCTAAATGCCTCCTTTTGCATGCATGTTCTCTTATCAAGGACTTCTTAAGTGGGGTGTTCTGCAAAAGTATTGGAAGGAATAACAATGCACTGATGGGCTGGCTGAAGCCTAGCTCAGTTTGGCTGTCCCAGTGGAAGAGACGATCGAGGCTGAGGACACAAAATAGAATGAGGTAAAGCTGTCTGATCCAATGGGGACAGGGATGCTTGTTCTCTAGGCACAGAGAAGACTCTCTCCACCACTTCAAATGCAGAACACCTAGGAGATACAGAAGTCAATGGATCCAAAACTGAACTCTCTTGAATCACTGGTCCCTGCAGCCCTGTCAGCACTCCACCCTGAAGAGACAGTCAGACCAGAGCTATGTAGTGCTATGGCTCCAAGGGGGAGAGAGAGCTCTGAAAGCTTTGGAGTCGACTCCAAGGCTCCGGACCTGGCACCAATGCTTTGGCTACGAGATGCTTGGCACCAGTCAATTCAGAAATTATCGGAGTTGAAGAAACCACAGTCTTTGAATGCAAAGAAGACACCCAGAAGGATTTTGGATCTGACGGCTCTGAAACAGAAGGAAGGACTGGAGAAACAGAAATCCAAGGAGAAGTGGTTTGTGGTCAGCTCTTGAGTCCAGGGGGGGGGGGGTAGGAGCCAAAAGGACTCCCATTTGCATCTGTGTTCTGAGGAACTTTGTCGTCATCCTGTCCGCATCTGCTTTGGAAGGGCTTCTGGAGAACCAAAGAGAGGAGGCAGTGGAAGGTGGTCTAGAATGTCTTCTGGGCAACTCCTGGAGGAGGGAGACTGGGATGGAATAACAGCAAAAACAGCAAAAGAATCGAGGAGATTTTGCAGTCCGAGAAGCTGAATCCGGTAGTGATGGATCTGACTTTACTTAGACCTTGGCAGGTGACTCCACGGAAGGAGCCGAGGTAGAAGTTGAAGGATGGTCAGGGGATCTTTTGCGAGTCTCTCTGTCCTTTGATTGAGAGTCGCCCTTTTGTTCATCAGGCTTAAGGGTCGGAGCCCCAGCAACCGATGAAGAAGACTTTAAAGGGAAGAGACCTCTTAACTCTTCCCTCCAGTACAGCTCTTCTGAATGTGTACCTTTAACTCCCAGTGAGTGTGGCTTCAGCCTTTAAAAAAAATGAAGTTATCACCTTACAATTCTAACAAATACTCATTGACAGAGGTCAAATATCAATACAATTGTGATTGCCATCATGTATGACTCAAGATATATTTTGTCGATGATATTTGATATGTTGTATGTAACATGGTTTTTGGAATTATTAATGCAAATATAAACGAGCAATATTTGATGCCTAGAGGTGCAGTAGGAGGTAAATGTAGAAACATCTGAAGGCGCACTCTGCTGTAATGAGTTAAAATTAGCTTGGTTTTGCGATCAATAACGGCCTGAGAATTGAAGCCAGCACAAATATTGCAGTCAATATCCAAATGAGCAAGGGCTAGACAATAAATACATTCCCTGTGGGCATCAGAAATAGGGGTATGCTAGGTTGGTGGAACATTATCGGTAAAGGGAGTAGTTCAAGAGTTCTAGGATCCTATGCTCTGGAAGAAGCGTACGAATCGGATCTGAACCCATCAATTGAGGAATGAATGAAAATGACAACGTCAAATATAATATTTTTACTGCAAGGTCACATGAGGTAGTCATTTAGGACTATTGTGAATATCTCCTTTTCAATCTGCATGGACTTTCACTAAGACTGGCAAGATGCTAGTTAGCTGGGGAGCTCATGCTGTGACCAAAGTCAATTGGTAAGTGAATAACTGAGACAGTGGGTGGTATACTCCTGAAAAACATTTATTGTAAATATGAGAAAAAAAAGTTATGGAGGGGCCATGGCATGTAATACAACACTACAAAAGCTTAATGCTATATAATCATTAGAAAGATGGCATGGAAGGGAAATTTCCTGAACCTTCAAGTACTCATGAATATTTGCCATATGTTAGTGATCTCAAGTATTGGGGCTGACAGGCATTCACTTAGCTAATTAACAAGTCGAAGAAAAAACTCTCTTGAGTAACTGCTTTCCGATTGGTAAAATACTCACCTCTGTCTGTTGCCTCTCAGATGTCAACTGCTAACATTCCAAAGTTTCACTTCAGATAAAGTTTAATGCATGCCAAGGTACATAAGAATGTTATCTTTTTTCCTCTTACTTCTCATTAAGTTTTTAGTGTTGCTGAGGCATATGGTACTGGCACCTGAATCTGCTTACTTTAAGTAATATCACACGTACAAAGACAGTTTTGAAAACACTATTTTTTTTTTCTTTGTTGGTGGTGGTGTGTGTGGGTGGGGGGGAGGGGGGGCATTTTGTAAAGCAGAGAACTAGTTAAGGCAAAGAATAGGTGGAGGCAGGCTATTTCATTTGGCAGCCAGTAAGCAATTTGGGGGTCTGAAACCAGTTTTACCATTTGTTTTTGAAACTGTTCAAAAACCATAGATGATCCAAGATCTCTACATGGCTTATAGCATCATAGACTGTTTATCATTTATTTATGTATTATTTTGCAGAAAAACAGGAGTCTGGCATACTCGGTCTTTTGAAGAATTTCATACATCCTACAGAAAACAGTGCTCTACAGCAGAGGAAATAAACTGCTCACTGTAAAATACTACTTCCTTCTCACCAATGAAGTCATCAAAATGAGTCATATGATGAGGAAATTGTCAAAAATATTGCACCTAGTGTGCAGGAGGCAGATGCTACTCAGTGTTAGCCTTTTTTGCAGCCACGCAAAACTCTTTGCACATACTCTAACAATTTGAGCATTGTTTTTCTCTTGAATCTAGATCTTCCTTCCTGCTACTCACAGCACTTACAATATAGTACTTAGTCACTTCACCTATGTATCTGCAAATCACAACCTTTTGCAAATTGAACCTGCAGAAATAAACTGCCCAAGGACTCAATTCACCAACAAAACCTTAAGTGATTTTTGCTCACTATTCATGCACGTTAAGTTCCCAACGTATGTATACAAACTAAGAGGTAGAGGAAAGGTCTGCAGAGATGAATTAAATAAGGTTAGGTAGTGGGGAAAACAAAAAGGAGTGGAGTAGGAGGCTGTAGAGGGTAGTGAAATGTGATCTAGGTTGAAGGGGGTGAGTGAAAATAGTGAGCAAGTTCAGCCAGGATTGGCAAAGGACCAGGTCCAAGATTTTATAAGGTATTCTTTTAAGGAGCATTTAAAGGTGGGTAGGTCCACAGGATGATAGGAGATCATTTTAAGTCTAGCTGTTGCATCCCAATGTAATATAATAGAAATGCTAATCAATACTCAAGACTGCATTTAGTGATGACTGCCCAATTCCAGGAGGGTTGTGGGCTATCCCCAGTAAGAATTTACTCAACCAGGTTCCTCGAACAGTGTCATAGAGGTGCTCTGTTTTACATGAACTGATAGCCTGTTACAAAGACATGGCAGGTCGCAGGGAGATAAATCTGTCCCTCCGGCATGTACTAGTTAAGTTGCAGGCCATATTTAGATCCGTGGAACAGGCAGCCTACTCCTATTTGATTTACAAATATGCAGCAAGTTCATTAGGTTTGGTTCTTGGATTGCTCTGTAGGCCAGGCATAAGTCTCCTCTAAGAAGTCTATATGATACGAAGTATAGTGACAGGGATTTTAGTCAGTCTGTGTAAGACACATGCTAGAGTCCCTTGATCTTCTTTGTTAGAAACCTCAATGATGTCTCTCTAATTGCTGCAGGTGCTTAGTATGGTACATGCCAAACGGGGTTTTATACACAATTATGGGCCAGATAAATGCCGAGTATTGGGGGTTATAACTTCTTTTGCTCTCGAGGTGATGCCTTTACTAATCAAGTGTGCTACGTAGAAAGCTTTCCTTACTATAGTAAACACATGGTGGTCAAAGTTAAAGCTACAGTCAACTTGTGATCCCAGGTCCCTTACCACTTCATGGGTACTTAGGATATTGTTGTTAATTTGATAGTGTGAGGCAACATTGTTTGTGCTGAAGGGAATGATGATGTATTTCTCTGCATTCAGTTTGAGACCGTGACTAATACACCGGTCGCTGGTCTGCATAAGTCCCTCCTGGAGTATACTGACATAATTTGGGGATTCAATGATTGCACCTAATTTGCAGTTGTCTGCAAACTTGGTCAGCCACAACACCTTAGTTTTGACCTGAACTTCTGAGAAGTACATACCAAGCAGTAGGGGGCCCAGCACTGACTCCTGTGGCACCCGACTGGCAACAGGTCTGCTGGTTGATGTGAAGTCACCCACTTTGCTAGTGTGTGCCTGGTTTGTGAGCCAGTTGGCAACCCATCTTACAACAAAGGGGTTTACATTAAGTTTGCAAAGTTTATCGGTAATGCCTGAATTTGGGACTGTGTTGAAAGCCTTTGCCAGGTAGAGGTATGCTGTGTGCACAGATTTGCCCTAGTCAATGGCCTTTGTCACATTTTCAAAGAAACCCACCAGATTTAACAGGCAGGATCTGCCCTTCATGAAACAAATTGGGTAGGATCCAGGGTTTGGAGGTCACCTATGTCTTAATTTATGAGGTCCATAATGATACGTTATGTGGCTGTACAGATGAGGATGGTCAGGCTTATGGGTCTGTAATTCCTTGGGTCTGTTGCTAGGCCACCTTTGTGGAGAGGAATAACTGTTGCCGTTCTCCACTCCACAGGAACAAAGCCTATGGTTAGTCTATAACTGAAAAGGCTACTTAGTGGTGATGCTAGTTCATGTTTTAACCTGTTTAGAAGACAGCCTGGGATGTCATCTGGTCCCATAGAGGCTGTGTTTTTTGCCTTGGGCAAGGCTTTGAGGACCTGCTCTTCAGATATGTAGATGGGGGGGGGGGGGGGGGGTTGGGAGAAGGTTTGTTGTAATTTAGGAAGGGATAAGGGCATGAAATTTTCATCAAACCTATCCATTAGCACCTTTGCTATCTCTGTGGGGACAGTGTGTGTGATACCATTGGCCACCAGTTCTGCACATGCTTGGGTCCTAGTCTTTGGCCTTATGATTATCCTTGGCTGTACTTGCTAAGTTTCTCTCAAAGAAGCCCTTGGAGGATTTGACAAGTTGCCTTATTTGCCTGTTGAGGCTGAGGAGGGTTATTTTCCATTGCTGAGGCCTTGCCTTTGTTTTCTTGGATAGCCGCTTTTTGCATTTATTGTAAAGTTTGTTGATGCTGGATGTCCACCATGGCAGCCTGTTTTTATTTGAAGCTCTGGCTTTGATTCTTTCTGTTACGGCCAAGTTTATACATTTATGCAAGTGAATGTACAGGGCTTTAGTGTAAGCTTTGGCAAAGTTCTCACTTTCGGCCTTGGGGTGGGGCTTGGAATGCATTTATACCTTCACCTAGGTAGGTATAGTTTGCCTTGGTGAAGTTCTTTAATCTGATTTCACCCTTTGTGAGTTCTGATGTTAGTGCCAGCTCAGAGGTGACTGATTTGTGGTTAGTTTTAACTAATGAGGGTCCGACAGTTGCGGCAGTGCAACTGTTGACATGTTGTTGAGGACCAGATCCAGAATATTTGTTCCCCTTGTTGGGGTATGGATAATTTGTTCCACAGCATTTGAATTAACAAAGTCAAGGAACTTTTGCGCTAGTGAGTTAGGGCTACCATAGCTTTCCAAGTTGATGGTGGGATAAATAAAATCCCCCATAACCAGTGTGTTCGGTAAAATTTGATGGTCTCCAATTTGGTCAAGTAGGTTTCATGGGCATCGTGACCCATGGAGGGGGATCTATAACTGTCTATGACCTGAATGGGGGTCTTACCCACCATAACCTGGACCTGGAATAACTCCATGGAGATGTCCAGTCTAACTAAATGGGAGGCAAATTTATCTCTAATACAGATTAAAACACTGCCTCCTTTGGTTTTCGCATGTTCATTTTGTGGTCTAAAGGTGTTCATAGGTTGGTACTAGGCTATCGGCCCTAGGGACTATACAAGCCTAGCCATAACAATTCCCTGGCTATTTCTTCCTATACTATTTACTTCCCTGGACCCCTGTCTAGCAGGGTGACTGATGTGATCCCTGGGGTGAATTTCCTTTCTCCCATCCAATCATCAAGGTTCCTTTTGAAGAGGGCCAAAGAGGCGCTTTGCTTGACATATATGGGCAGACTATTCCAGAGTCTGGGGAGTCTCTCTGTCAGGAACATATCCCTCCAGCATGTTTTGTTTATTGTGATGACAAGGTTTAGATCCCTGGAGCGTGTGGCTCAGAGGGATTGGGATTTCTTTAAGTGTAGCATGTCCAACAGCTCTGGGTTTGACATGGCCTTGTATGTTAAGCAAAGATCGCCTCAGCGTAGACGATATGCGACAGAGTATAGCTGGAGTGTGGAAGACACTGTAGCCTTTCAAGGCCAGGGTACTCTCTCAGGCCTTGAAACCAGGCTTCTTTGATTTCACAGACATCTACATTTTCTAGTGACAGCAGTGCTTACAGGGAGTGCAGTTTTTGTTTTAAGCTCCTAGCATTTAGCAGCATAACCCTTATTTTGTTCTGATTGATTAATTTCACACTGGTAATGTTGTTTTCGAGACCTTGCCTAAAAAAGGCACTATGCAGGAGGCAACAGTCTAGAGGTGCCAGGTGCAAACCGTCTCTGGCAAAGCAACGAGGTTTGTCAACCATGGCTTCCCAAGCTGATTGGAACTGGATCCCCTTTGAATGACACCAAAAACTGAGCCAATTACTGAAATCAATCATTTTTGTTTATACTGTTGCATCATTCTAGGTGAGGGTAGTATGCTGCTCAAGGCTAGGAACATACCTGCCTGGGATGCATAATCGGAGAGCTCCACTAGGTCTCTCTTCCTATAGTTAAGTGAGGTATGTCGAAGGTCATTCACACCAACATGAACTATGACAGAGTCATAACTGTACTTGTTACTGAGAGACCTGAGTGCATGCGTGATCTGACAAATCCTGGCACTGGACAGGCAGCTGACCGTGACTTTCTCCTTGATCAACCAGGTGAGTGGGATATCCATCTATCTCACTACTGAGTTTCCAATGACATGAAAATTTGTTTTTTGAGTGTTGCGCCTTACTGGCTTGATGGGTGAGACACTGGTGTTGCTATGTGTCATGGGTGCTGTGGGGACAGCGTTAGCTGTAACAAATAGTTGTGGTGGTTAGAGGTAAGGAGTTGCATTTTTTTGTTTTCAAGTATAGGCTTTGTCCAGAGGGATTTATTCTATTCATTTATGGTGAGAAGTTGTTTATCTTTTGATCTAAGGGTTCTTTGTGGAAAACACATGCTGATTAAAGGATCAGGAGCTGGGCAGTGTAATGGTTTGTGTACGATTTTATGTATTGTTATTAGTTGAATGTAGGAGAGGTGGAGGGGGGTTCCATCCAGCTAAGGGTATGCAGAGCTTTACAGGGGTGGGTGAAGGAGGATGATTTAGTAGCAAACTTGGCAATTTTTTTGTAACAGCTTTCTAGTTTTATTTTTAAGGTGCATTGTAAATTAGTTAGAATTGGTGCTTCACAGAGTAAGGAGGGCAAAAGGCAGGTTTTGACTAGAGTAATTTTCATAGGATCATAGGAGGTTAATAGGCTATTGGCGCTATAGCCTCTACAAGCCTAACCATGTTATACCCTTGTTCCCTTATGGATCAAGATATGTAGTCTATGTTTGCATGCAAATCTAAGATCAGCACCGGCTGCCCATCTAATACGGTCAGAGGTGAAACCCCCAGCGTAAATGTATAGTTTCCCATCCAGTTGTCCAGGTTACGCTTACAGTCATTGAGGAGCTCTGTTTTACATGAATTGGGAGTTTGTTCTAGAGGAGTGGCAACCTCTTTGAGACATATCTGTCTCTCCAGCATGTCTTGTTAATATTGCAGGCTACGTTAAGATCTCTAGAGCAAGCAAATCTTGTCCCATTGGATTTGCAGATGTGCAGCAGCTTCATCAAGGCAGGGTCTATGACAGATTTGTAGGCCAGGCACAAGTTGACTCTAAGCAGTCTATACGATACTGAGTGAAGTGATAGGGCCTTCAGTCTGTCCATGTAGGTTATGTGTTGTAGGTCCTGAATTTTCTTGGTGAGAAACCTCTGAGGTCTCTCTAGTTGCTGCTGACGTCTGGTGAGGTATACACCTGTTGTACTCTATTACTGGTCTGATGAGAGGTGAGCAGAGGAAAGATATAACCTCCTTAGCTTTGGATGCTATACCCTTGCTTATGAGGTGTGCAACGTAGATCGCCCTCCTTACTACTGTGGACACCTGATGATCAAAATTAAGGCCATCAACTTGTGTTCCTAAATTTCTCTCCACTGGGTTTGAAGTTAGGTGGATATTATTAATGCTGTAATTAGCAGGGGTTTCTCTTTTGCCAAAGGGGATAATAATGCATTTTTTATGTTTAATTTAAGTCTGCGTAAGCCCATTTTGTAGAATGTTGACATCTTTAGGGGATTCAATGATTGCACTCAATTTGCAGTCAACAGCAAACTTAGTAAGCCATAGGCTGGAGACATGTATTTATTAAACCTATTTTTAAGGGAAAAGGAGTAGGACAAACCCAGAATCATATAGACCCTTAAGTCTACTTTCATGTTGTGGAAAAATAACGGAGAAGGTAATATTGGATAAGTTATTGTCAGAACTGGATAGGTTGGGACTTGAAACCATATATCAGCATGTATATGTTAAAAACAGATCTATTACCACCTGTAACGTGATGTTCTATAACAGGGGTGTCCAACCTTTTCACTTGCAGGGGCCACATTGAGTCAACAGAAATTGTCTGGGGGCCGCATGTAAAATATATCATATAGTTAACTGTATCGCTGTCGCGGGCGACCAAAGTAGACCCCTTGGCTGTATTGCAGGTGAATTTAAACAATGAATAAATGTAATAAATGCATAATATTTGCCCTAAAATTCAACATCTCATTCTAATTCTTAAAAAACAGTTAAATCTAACATCTTAGTTTAACATCAAAGTTTATTTGTAAAAAAAAAAAATTAACAAGTATGAACCCTTCAATTTGTATGAGATCATACCTGTGATTTTGCTGGTTTCCTAAAGATGTCCATGTCTTCCATCATGTCCTTAATGCCCATATGTTGTCCAAAGCGCTCATGTATTCTTCTGTTTCTACCTTTTGAATCTGTCCCTGAAATTATTCAAGACATGCTACATCTGGTCAGGCTGGTCTGAAGATGAAAGAAGGTTCATCAGTGGTATTCTCAAACTGAGCACTCCTTTGGAAAGGCACATTTTTAGCTCTGGAATCTGTCCCTGAAATAGGGCACTGGCAATATTTTTTGCTTTTGCACTGCTGTCTGGTCAGGCTGGTCTGAAGATAAAAGAAGGTTCATCAGTGGTATTCTCAAACTGAGCACTCCTTTGGAAAGGCACATTTTTTGCTCTGGAATCTGTCCCTGAAATATGGCACTGGCAATATTTCTTGCTTTTGCATTGCTGTCTGGACAGGCCGGTCTGAAGATGAAAGAAGGTTCATCAGTGATATTCTCAAACTGAGCACCCCTTTGGAAAGGCACATTTCTAGCTTTGGAATCTGTCCCAGAAATATGGCACTGGCAATATTTCTTGCTTTTGCACTGCTGTCTGGTCAGGCTGGTCTGAAGATGAAAGAAGGTTCATCAGTGGTATTCTCAAACTGAGCACCCCTTTAGAAAGGCACATTTCTAGCTTCATTCTGCAACAGCTTGAAATGCTGACTTTTTAAATCTCAGAATGAGAAACTCAAAAGCTCAAATCCTCTAACTTAGGACCTACAACAAGCAATGTATCAAAGTTTACAAAAAACAGTGCTTTTATAGCACCTCAGAATTAATTTCCAGAACTTCCTCAAACATAACAGACCTTACTGTATTAGGGGCTCTCAAAGAGGCCCCATTTGCCTGGATAGACACCTTGCTCACATGTACTGAGCAAGTCAATAGGAGTGCTACTTACACAAAGTCTTCTAAAAATCTGATAAACATACTATACATACAGTAGTATGCACAAGCACAAGAATTAAACATTTTCCTCAATGACCTATTCAGTGCATTGTCCATGTGTGCACAGTCAAGCACTGAAATGAAAAAGTTTCCCCAATGACCTCTTCACCGCCTTAGACCCAAGAAAGACCCTCACCCAGTACCATTACTGCTCAGTTACCAAACAAAAAATAGAAGATAAAACAGATAAGTACTGGATGCACAGTAAACACAAAATCACATCAAAATGAATCATTTCCCTCAAGGATCTCTTACTTGCACACTTTCTCCATGTATGCATAAGCACAAAAATTAAACATTTTCCCCTAACAACTCTCTCAGTAGTCTGTCCATGTATGCACAAGCACCACCAAATGACATCAAAATTAATCATTTCCCCCAAGGATCCCTTGCATAATTTGACCATGTATGCACAAGCACAAAAACTAAACATTTTCCCCAACAACCCCATTCAGTACTTTATGTATGCACAACAACTAAAATGAAACATTTTCTCCAATGACCCCTTCAGTCAGGTTTGTCTATGTATGCACAAGCACCAAAATGAAACACTTTCTCCCATGACCCCTTCAGCCAGGTTTGTATATGTATGCACATTGCACAAGCACCAAACTGAAACATTTTCCCCAGTGACCCCTTCAGTCCTTCTTTGTGTATGTATCCACAAGCACTAAAATGAAAAACTTTCCCCAATGACCTTTTCATTGCCTTAAGAGTTTGTGTTCTTTGAACATAAGAACATTTCCCCATAGAAAGCATACAGTCATTTCCATCCATATTTGCTTGTTTCAGTTAACACAGATTTTCTTTCAAGTGGTTCTAAAATTGCATCAGTTCAAATGTAATTCTTTCCTGTAAAAACAGCAGTACTATGTAGCTAAAAAGCTCACTGTCTGCCCATCTCTGAAAAGGTCATACAGGTGACTGTTGCCTTTTCCTCCTGTAAATGTCTTCATATGAACCACTGCCATTCCTTACTGAATCGAATGCTTCTAGAATTCTTCACACTTCTTCTTCCATATCACTGTGTACTTTAGACCAGCATGTGCACACTATAATTTTACCAGTCTACCATTTTCTAAACTAGAAGCCAGAATCAGAACATTACTGTTACTACCTCTGAATGGTCCTCTCATACCTTCCTGCCAAAAGTAACACCATCTATTTTTACTTAATACAAATGCCAAAGCAAAAGCTACACTGATAATAGTTGAGGCCCTTATCTTTACTAAACATTTGTGATGCTTCACAAGATGGTGACAAACTGTTACTACTGCAAATCATGACTCTCATCTACTTGTTGAAATTATCTTTTATTTCTTTTACTACTGTGATTGGTCAGGAGTGAAAAAGTGTGCCCACTGTTTATATATCCAGTGAGTATTGGGATAGGTCTGGCTCTTCTGTCACCATTAACTGGATTCAGTGGGTAATCAAAGCATAGAAAAAAATGAATAAAATAAAGCGAGGAGGCATTGCCTAAAATTAAATCCTCTCTTCATAAAAATATCACCAGTTTTCATATAATAGCCACCCCTCCTTCAAATTCCTTTGGACCTGACTGATGTAAAACTTGAAACAGACCAAGGAGAAACAATTAACTCGAGCAGTAAACAAGAAAAATTAACCAAGGTCTGCAGTTGTGAACTTAACCAAATGGCCAATCCTAAAACTGACTGAAAGAAAACTGCTGAGAGATTGACCAAACCTTTTAGTAAAGGACAAGCTTGATCATTTTTTTAAATAAGGAATAACCCCAAATTTTACGCAAGATGTCAGCTAAAGTGGGATGGCGGTGGAGTGATCTTCGTGTCCATTGTGTTTAATAAAGGAAAGGCCCCCCTTCTTCTGACTCTTGCCATGAAGGCTAGCTCTGTACTATTTCAGCAATCCATTTGGATCCGTTATGTGCTTTCTAATTCAAAAGCTCATGTAATAAATGGGCAAATAGAATGTATGCCTCATGCCCTACATGGCTTGACCTACAGATGATATGCGTGCTAAGTGGTAAAGCAGTGTGCACACTTAAGAGGAGAGCGCTAGGGCAGGAAAGGTAACCAGTCCACCGATGATTCATCGTGCACTTTATTTTTTTATTATTTCCAGCCTCGGAAGCTGTTGGTATTGTAAATTTATGGTGGTAAAGTGTATCTGTTGGTTTAAGTAAGACATCTGGAGTCAGACAGAACCAAAAGTAGTTGGGGACAGAGGGCTGAAGTGATGTTGATGTTGATGGAACAACAGGTTTTGCATTGTTGTTAGTAACTTCAGTTGTCAATGATTTGCCAGAGGGGAGAAAAAAAACAGTTTTTAAGAATCGACCAGAAAAACATTATGCAGAATTCTAATCTAATATATGCACTTATGGTGGTAAGTTAACTTTAACAAACATATAAGTAAGGGTGATTGGAAGTAGGCATACCTCTCATTCCTCCAAGAACCCAAAATCATCCATACCTCTGAACCTCAATCTAACCTACCACTTTTGAGTTCCACAAGCCTGACTGATTCAAGAACCAACGCCTCCCTCACATACAAATGAATAAAATTAAAGGATGTGAATACCTCTCAGCTTGCAACTTCATCACCTGATGTCCTGGATGAATATCCCAAGGAATTGTCATTATTCATTCTAAATTCCAAAGATCTTGACAAGGAACCCCTTCCTAGTCAATCCAGTGGTAGTTGGACAATGGTTCCCTCCTTATAACGTAATTATATAAGGAAAAGCCAACTTGACAGGAACAAGAAAAAAAAAGAGGATTTTTTTTTCTTTACCAAAAAAAAAAAATGCATTAAACTCCAAAGGTCTTTCTGTAGGACTGGAGCAGAGTGCATATCTACTACCCCCAAGCTTTGCTGTCAATAATCAGGTGTGGCAGTTGGGCAAGCTTCCTGAGGGAAAGTTTGATGAGTGGTAACCATGGTGACCATGCACCAAACACCATTCCAGGAAATTCATTCTATAAAATGATTAATTCTCTGCCCCTTCTGCCCTGTTTCTGTACATTGGTTTCATTCATGTTGGGAATCCCCTTTGAAAACATTACCATAAATATGCCAGCAGTGTTTCTCTCAAAATGCTCAATGTATATTTCTGAAGCAATTCTGAAACTCAGCTGAATGTATATTTCTGAAGAAAATTTCAAACCTAGTCCCACCATTATTTAAACTACCCCAATCTACTTAATGTCAAAAGAAAAATAAAGGTTATCATATTTCAAGTTCTAGCTGCATGAACACATACTGAATGTGATAGCTTATAGGAGGCAGATGTTTATGTGTAAGAGTCCTCACTTAATTTGCAAGGAGTAACAACCTGACATGGCTCAGTAGTTCACTAACTTGCATCCCTTTCTAATCTGATATCATAAATCACACACATAAATTTAATTTATCCGAAGACCAGGCCTGCAAGCATAGCTCTCAACCTTCCATTGTCAAAATGAGGAACACTCACCTTCATAATGTGGAACAAATGGGCAAAATGTGGAACACATACTAATGGCTTACTAACAACTTTAACTAGGAAAGTCATAGGATGGTTAAAATATGCTGGTTTTACTTATAAAGAAGATCCTTTAATTTAAATGAATTAATGATTAATTTCAATTTACCATGGATTTCACTTAAAAAAATTACTAACACTGAATGTGTGACAGACTCTTTCAATGTGGAATTTTGAGGAAGATGAACTTTTGAAGACCTCAAATGAGGTACGCTCCTCGTAAAGAGGGACACTTGAGAGGTATGCCTGCAAGTTTAATATCTGGTATTAATTTACACTGACAGCCTTCAGGGTAAAGTGAGTATTCTCAGAGGCACAAAGTAACAGATCAATAACTCATTCAGTTTTACAGACTGAGCCGTGGCATGACTTAACCCATACGTTTTAGTTCCAGAGAGATTCATACATCATCTATGGCTCCTATCGAATGTAAACAGCAGAGACCAGTGAAAATAAGCAGAAGCTAGACAGATTTGTGCAGCCATTTTATACCAGTTTTGTGTTTCATCTTGTTGACCCAGTTAGGCCAGCTTAGAGCCTCTGGCATTTATTTATTTTCATTCCTCATTACAAGTTTAGCAAGGTTAAGAACCGAAATAAGAGACTGTGCTGCAGTAGAAAGGTTTGGTTTTAAACATGTTAAGCAAAATAGCTCTCCAACCATGACCCTTTGTCAGATCAAGTGCAACTGCAATTTAAATTATTGGACAATTCAACATTTTTGAGAAGTAGAAGAAAACTGTACTACCCAGTGATAGGTCACAGGGACAACAGAAGAATATGCAGACTGAACATCAGGATTGAACTCTTGACCCTGAAACCAATGAACGGAAGGGCTGCTAAGTTCCTTAGTTAATGTTCACAGCATTCTGTTCCCCACAGACAATAATCAACAAAGTCCATTAGGGTTAGCCATGCAGTCTGTATTACCATCGCACTACTCAATAATATAGAAGTAATTATATTATTAGAAGATAGTTAATGGGAACCCAGCTTAAAACATGCCTAAAACGGAGTCTTTCATTTTTTTGTAATAAACTGCTGTAAACACACTGGTACCCATGTACTCTGCAGGATACATTTGCTTCTATTAACAGTCAGTTTGTATGAAATCTGATCACAGCAGACTAAAAACTTGCTTTACAAATAATGCCTGTCTTCTGGTAAACTTACCTGCTTAAATACAGTTCGGTCGGAGTTGATGTCCGTTTTAGACTAGCCACCAACAGATTTGTCTTCCACAAAAATGAGAAACCCTACAGTCCAGCTATTTGGCGCGAGCATACAAGTCCTAGTCGGCGCGAAAAACTAAACGGGAAGGGTGCGTTTTACGCATGCGCATTGCGGTTAAAGGTCGCAGGTGCAGAAAAAAACAGAGGAAAAATGTTGAATTTGAACTTAAGGGTCACGGGCCGCATGAAAGAGCTCTGAGGGCCGCGGGTTGGACACATCTGTTCTATAACAATATAATAATTGGTATGAATGAAAAATCGCGCTGTGATGTAATTTATACAGATTTAACTTCAGCATTTGACAGGGTCATACACATAACACTGATCAATAAATTAATACAACTAGGTATTGATATACTCTTGATAAGATGTATAGCTGCATGGCTTACAAATAGGACATGGCAAGTATAGAATGACTAGACAGGCAAAATCCTTGGTTACAGTGTGGGTGTCACACAGGGCTATGTCCTAGGCTCTTACTTGTTTAGATTGCATCTTTCAGACCTAACTTTTTCATCTGAGGTGTTCTATAGTCTATATGACGATGACCTGAAATTGGGTAAACTGATTACGTGTTACAGATAAGACAAGTCTGCAAAATAACTTGACTAAATTGAACATTTGGGCACAGGAGAAGAATATGCTGATAAATACATTATTAACTAAGCATATGAGATTTGGTAGGTATAAATTGAAAGGTGAATATTTAATACAGCACACAGTGACTGAAACTGTAGACTCATTTAAGGACCTGAGTATATGGGAAGATTCAGCGGGTCTACTTTAGAACAATGAAAAATTAAAATATCGAGCGCTCATGAGCGAAAAATCAGGAATTCAATATTTAGTTTTTTGGATCACAGTACAGTGAAGATCAGAATATTTGCCCTTTCCTCACTGTACTGCGATATTGGAGTAAGAATATATATTTAGCAGGGGGTGTGGGGGGGGGGTAGCCCCCCCCCGCAATAGCAATTTCGAGTCCCTAATTACTCGCTCATGTGAGCATTCCATTTTTTGATTTTTCGGTGTTCTGACATAGACCCGATTCAGCTATGAGTTTTTCTAATCATATCAACCAATTGGTTAATGATAGTTATAGAACTATAGGTTGTATAAAATGATTTATAAAGTCTAGAAAATCAAAAATAATGAAGTCATTGTTTGTTAGTTACATTACACCCAAACTTGAGTATGGAATAACAATATTGAAACCCTATAAGAAAACAAGCATGAGTAAACTGGAAAGAGTACAACAGAAATATACCAAGGGTATCCATGGATGTGAAAATGTAAGTTATTATGAAAGACTAAAATATCTGAACTTATACAGTGTCTCTTGCAGATATCTAAGATGAGATCTTATTAAGGTATATAGGGCATTTAGTGACAACTACCTCTGGCTATCTTTGGGGTTAACAAAAAGTACTAGAGAATCATCAGACAACCTATGTAAGAGATTCTATAGGAATGAGAAGTGTTCTTATTGGTTCTCTGACAGAGTAGCTGATGCATGGAGCAGACTACCAAATTACATTAAAGCAAGTACTAGTTTAGATATTTTTAAGAACAGCCTGGATACTTATTATGGGAACAAGTGTTTTGGTATACTGGCAAGCTAGAAGGGCAGTAATGCCCGTGCCTGAAAAATGTGTATGTATGTATGTACAGGGCATCTATTTTCGCCTGGACTTCTGAAAAATAGATACCAAGCAGTAGGGGGCCTAGCACAGATCCCTGTGGAACACCACTAGTAGCAGGTTTGCTAGTAGAGTTGGCATCCCCAATTTTGACTGTATGTGTTCTGTTTGTGAGCTAGTTGACAACCCATCTAGTGATGTAAGGGTTAATCCCCAGCTGGGTGAGTTTCTCAATGCTGCCTGAATGAGAGATTGTGTCAATGGCTTGGGTAGGTTGAGCTAGGCAGTGTGAACTGTTTTGACTTCATCTAGGGCTTTGATGACATTCTCAAAAAAGTTCGCCAGGTTTAGAAGGCAAAATCTGCCTTTAACAAAGCCAAACTGGGTTGGGTCAAGAGTTTGAAGGTCACCTATATCCTTTGTTGATAAGATTCATGATGATTCTCTCCATGACCTTGCAGACAAGGCTGGTTAGGCTTATGGGTCTATGCTTCCTGGGGTCGGCTGAGGGACTCCTTTGTGCAAGGGGATTACATCTGCTGTTTTCTACTCAGCTGGGACAAAGCTAGTGCTTGCACAGAGACTTAAGAGCATGCTCAGTGGTTCCGCTAACAACTGTTTTAGACCATTTAATAAGCAGCTTAGGATGTTGCCCAGTCCCACAGAGGTTGTGTTCTTGGCCTTGGAGAGTGCTGCTATGACCTGCTCTCTGGAAATTCTAGGCAGAGGACTGGTGACAGGCATGTTATGGGGTATGACTGGTGGGGACAGGGGGGCTGAAGTTTTCACCAAACCTGTCCACTAGCAGGTTGGCAATGTCCTCAGGATCAGTATAAATGGTACCGTCCACAGCTAGTTCAGCACAAAGCTGGGCCTTCCCTTTTTGATTTCGGATGTAGCTAAAGAATGCTTTGTGATTTACCTTGGCTAAGGATGCTAATTTAGTTTTGTAATTAGCTTTAGAGACTTTACAAAATGTCTAATCTGCGTGTGTATGCTTTGGAGAGAGTTCTTCCTTTGCTGGGACCATTCCCTCTTTTTTTTGACAGCAGTTTCTTTCTTTTATTGCATAACCTATTTATGCTGGATGTCCACCAGGGTGGCTTATTTTTTCATGAGGATTTTGATTTGACCCATTCCGGTACGGCTGAATCTATACATTTATATAGGTGTTTACATAGGGCATTTGTGTACACCTCAGTATAGGGTTCATTGCTGCCTGTGTTGGCAGGGGGTCTGAAACTACTGATGCCATTGCTCAGTAGGCTAGAGTTTGCTTTGGAGAAATATTTTAGCATTTTTGCTATTGAAGGTGGGTCAGGTACGATTGTTACTTCAAATGAGACTGATTTCTGAATGGACTTTACCAGAGAGGGCCCCAAACATAGGTTGGTGCAGTAATATCCCATGTTGGTGGGCACTATTATCAAGGATGCTAGAGCCCCTTGTAGGACTGCTGACCGTCTGCTCCAGAGCATTTGTGTTAAAGTCCAGGAACCTTTGGGTGAGCATATTTGAGCTCATATAGGTTACTCAATTGATGGAAGGATAGTTGAAGTCACCCATGACCAGGGTATTTGGCTGTACTGAGAGTGACTCATGTAGGTCCAGGTAGGCTCTGTGATATTCGTGGTTCATGGTGGGGGACCAATAGCAAACATTGACATGGAGGGGGGGGTCATTCCTACAGTTGTTTGGACATGGAACAACTCTAGGGAGTCATAGTATTTAACCAGTCTAGAGGTGTAAGTTTTTAATAAAAATAGATACTCTTTCTCCCTTGTTTTTTTCATGTTCGTTGTGTGGTCTGAACATGTGGAAGGCATTGCAGCCCTGCATGGCTGGGGTACTCTCTGAGGCCTTGAACCATGTCTCTGTGACTGCGCAGACATCAGCATCTTCCAGGGTAAGAAGTGCTTCAAGTAAGTGCAGTTTTTGATTTAGACTCCTAGCATTAAGCAGCATAACCCTGAGTTTGTTTCTGGAGGATATTTTTACATTGGGAATTTTGTTCTTATGACACTGCATAACCTTTGCCAGCAAATTAAAGCCTAGAGGCAACAGGTGAAGACCATCCATGGCAAAGCAGGGTGGTGCGTCGACCATATCATCCCACGCTGTCAGATACTGGATCCCCCTGGATTGACACCAAAAGCTAAGCCAATTGTTGAAGTCAATCAATTTTTGTTTGTATTGTGGCATCATCCTGGGTGAGGGGAAGAATGCTGCTTAGGACTAGGGACATACCTGCCTGGGACACAATCTGAAAGCTCTATCATATCTCTCTTAACACAGTCCAGTGAGGTGCATCTCAAGTCATTCACTCCAAAATGTTGTTGAGAGATTTAAGTGTGTGCGTGATTTGGCGGATCCTGGCACCAGACAGGCAGCTGACCATGACCTTATCTTTGTCCAGCCTAGTGAGGGGGGCATCTGTGTGTCTCACTGTGGAGTTGTCTAAGACCAAGACATTTGGTTTAGATATGTTTTGCCTTAGGGGCTTACTGGGTGCGACACTGATGCATGTGTTACTATGTGCAGTGGGTGCTGTTAGGACCGTATTGTGTGTAGAAGGTTTGCACTTGAGAGATCTTTGCTCTTTTGGTATATTTCTAGTTAGTACCACTGCATATGTGGGTTTATGTGTTTCGTGCTTGCTATGTGTGGGAGGTGGAGTGTGAGTGCTGAAAACCTGCTTGGTATTTGGCTTGTTATGTGTGTGTGTGTGTGTGTGTGTGTGTGTGTGTGTGTGTGTGTGTGTGTGTGTGTGTGTGTGTGAGAGAGAGTATTAATTTCAGAGTCATAGTATAGACACATCTCTCACATATTGTATTTGCATGTTTTAAGAGTAGTAGGTTGTCTGTACTCATGAGGTAATTGCTATATTACCTCAGGATGCCAATGTCAATCATGTTAGCTGGAGAAATGGTGGGAAACTGACCTTCCATTATGCCAGGTGTATTTTGTAATAAGTGGTGGAGGGTGGGCTAGATGGACTGGGTTCTGTTGTAGAACTAGTAAAATCAGCTAATCTATGGAAGGTTTAGAGGTAGAAACCTGCAGCAATGCCATAAAAAAACAGAAGGGTTGCGCTCTGGGCAGCAGTGCATAACTGCATTTCGTGCCGAGAAGCAGTGAAGCTTAGGAGGGTTCCCTGGCAGTTATATAGGGAAAATTTGACTTTTTAAGCGTTTGCGTCTATACACAGCAGTGCTAACCCCTGTTATGCGGCATGCAGCTACGCGCAGATGCTGTGCTTGTTTAAATATTTCTGGGTGTGCTCAGAAAATGACTGTTTGTGTATAGCATGCCTAGTTTTTGGTGTGTTTTCTTGACACTGCTTTGGATGTTGTGGTAAAATTTAAGATCATCTTCTATTATGACTCCTAATAGTTTGGTATGGTGGACTAACTCAATTTCAGTTCCACTTGCCAAAAAGATTTTGAAAGATGCTTTGTTAGGGGTGCGAGTTTTTGGGCTAAAGAGAAGGAGTTTGGTTTTTTGGGGGTTGAGTAGAAGTTGTGCCATTGTAAGTTAAGTCTCAACGAAGATGTTAGCTTGAGTGATTTCTTGGAGGTGAGTCAAAGTGTTTGAAGAGCAGATAGTGGTAGAGTCATCTGCATATTGAATCAAGGTGCCATCAGAAGATGAATGTAACTTATTGATAAAAATCTGCCTGGGTCTTCACTGGAAAACAGGCTTGTGTATCAACTGAAAGGGACTGCTCATTTAACAAAATGCTTATAATTTAACTTAGTAAATAAGGTCTAATGCTCAACATCTTTCACTCATCTTCCTTCCTCTCACAATTACCCATTTTAAAGTTTCTGCTGTTTGCTTCATATCTGGTATCATCTCAGTCTGTCACACAAATCCAAACAACTTAGAGTGTTTACAAATCTTTTTAAAATGAATCAGAAAGATACACAAAAATCAACTACTCCAGTGTGATATATTTACTAAATCACACAGATTATCAAATGCACTGAGCTATAAATCACACAGTTTATCAAATGCACTGAGCTATCAGATCTGCTTGCATGATTTATCATAACAGGTTCACAGTTAAGTACTAGGCCAGCTGGCAGCTGCCTTTGCGGACCATTTTAAGCCTAGGAAAAAACATAATAACCATAATTCTGGTAAACACATTGCAAGCCCACTGGGCACAAAAAAACTGTATTAAGTGGAGAAGCACTCAGAAAGTCTCCAAAATGAACTGTTACTATTAAGATGAGACTAAAAGGTATTCAAGTGACAGTGTTGCCTTTTTTTTCTTTCTTTTTGTTATTTTTATCATAAATATGCTATGCATTCTAGTAATAACCATTAAAAGCCATATAAAACATTTCTGCTGAATTTGCTAAAATATTCTCTGAAATTGTGTACGAAAATTTTTACTGAAATAACTTCACAATGGAGCTGACACCACCACCACCATGGTGAAATATGGTAGGATTTATACTGACCTAAGACAGATTACTTGAACCATCTTCATCAGTCAGTATAGTAGGTCACAGAGCTGGTCATGTAACAGACCAAGAGGCAGTGTGGCCCACAGGTTACAGCATTCGGGACTCAAGAGACTATAGGCTCAAACCTTGTAAAAGTCAAAAATACACTTTGCATAAATCAAACTTTCAATGCAGTCAGCTGCAGAAAGACTTGAGAAGAAATTCTTGCTGAAAGCAGGATGCTGCATACCAGTAAAACTATCCTGGCTAAATTACATTCTCAGAAATCAGAGGCGGGAGAAACAACACACTGTGTAAAATAACTTTCCCATCGTCAAGACCAGCCAGTTAGCTGCTGCATTTTCAGCTCTAACTTCTGCTTTATTTTAATATAATGCTGATGTCTGGCAAGTCCTTCCCTATATGACATCACATGTTCTCCAACTTTATGCACATGACAGAAATCTTTTCTTTGTCTCTTACAATGAACACTGTTATTTCCAGCCCAAACCAGAACTATCCATTTAACACTGCACCCTATAACACAACCACATGCATGCAATATGTCATACTGTATTATTCTCCAACATTTGTTTTCAAAATAAACAAATCATGTGCTGAATACTCTAAGCAATTATTACAGAAGTTAATGAAGTCTCTGCTGTACAAGCGGAACAAATTTGCCAGAAAATAATAATACTGTTGCCAAGCTGCTAGTTACTAAAACATCTGACTCATGCTTATACACAAAAACAGTGAAACACTGTGTGCATCATCTGAAGAGAAAGTCCAACAAATTCAAAATTATCCTGTCATTGTTAAATGACCCGCTAACCTAAATAATGTATTGTGCAAAATAATGGTATCAGTTAAACTTATTCCATATTTCACAACCTTACAAAACATATTCAGTGACTGTGAAGACAAATGAAAACATTTCAGCAGGAATATGACTCCACTTAAGAAACGTTATCAATCTGGGATCACTTCAAAAAAAAAAAAAAAAACATTAACTGGAAAAGACAACTGCACAGTAGTAGTAAAACCAGTGGAAATTTTAAGCTGAGACATTCTGTTAGCTGTAACAGTGTGCCACAGTGTACACATTAGCACATACTGCTATACATTTAACTGCATTTACATTTAAACTAAGCCATAGATCACAGATAACACAGCTATAAAGTCTGGTCCAAATGGAACAAGAGTTGCCATACTTAGTCTAGCAAAACCAGAGAGGGTCTAAAGTAAAGAAGCACCTAAACAACATTAGAAAAAAGTAAAACTGTCTATAGGGTACAACATTTGCACACTAAGCAAATACAGCGGGTTAAACTGAAGAAAAAAAAAGTTCAGAAAAGAAATGCTACAAAAGTTTAGAAAGAAAATGAAGCCATTCAAGAAGTAAATGATCACAGAAGGAAAAGGACTGGGAAATGCAACAATGAAAAAATTAAAATGAAACCAGAAAAGCTACGATTAACACTAAACAGAGTGCAACTATCACTGTCATTGACCGGGGCTGCAACCTTTTAAGTACATTGGAAAAGAAATGACAAAGGGATTTACACACCAAGGCGTATTAAAGAGAATGGAAACAGGTAGAAGATGACAATATAATGTCAACAGATTATACTGAATTAATATTTCAGTTCTTTCACTGAAGAAGCATAAAGAGTGATAACTAAACTACTTACTGGGGGACAGAGTTAAGTAAAAGTGTTAGTGTGTGTATTTTATTTTAAATATGCTTTCATCCCAAAATGGATTTATGAGCGTTTTTCACTTTGTTTCTGATGATTTCCTTCCTGCCAAATATGAAAAATGCTAGCTGACAAAGTATAGAAAGTTCTTTTATAGAATTCAGAACTCATGCCTAATATGGAAACTCAAAGAGAGGGTCGGGGGATCTTAGTTAGAAGAATTAATGCTGTAGTGTTCATTTTTAATTGGTCAGTGGTTGTTCTATGATTGTCATAATAATGATGCTTTTAGTCAGGAAAAAAATATAAAGAATGTAGGATTCGACTGTTCAGTAAGATAGGATCTTGACTACCTAGTCTCACACTTATGTGCCTTTCTTTGTAATAAAGGAGATTTTTATTCTCTGCTAAACTGTGTTGTGTGAAAGTTACTTGGTACCTAAACAGTTTGGTGCCATATACTCGGATTTCTTAGCTTTTTGTTTGTTGCTTCATTAGAAATTGCCATTCTGTCAGGCAAATCTCTGGTGTACCAATACATCATTTCTTTCTTTAACCATCAGCACAATAAATTCCTTTTTGGTATTCTGGACATAATTCCTGTTTCTACCCAGGGGGTCTGGGAAATTAAAATCGAATTTAGAGAACTTGTTTCTCCTGCCTCTGATTTCTGAGAATGTAATTTAGAGAACGTATTTGGCAACTGGAATTAAATGCCTCAACCCACCCCCCCGGGTTTGAATGAAAATATTTCCATTTTACCAGTTTTAAAGTTAAGGATGAATAAACTATACATTACAATACACACATTTTCTTTTAACTTTTATGTTGTTTCTGAGTGCAATATATTTTAGGACAATTTGTGCTCCAATTACTATGCAATTAAGTAGACATTTTTTATCAAATGTTCTTATTCATCCTTTTTTTAAAAAAATGCTAATTTTATCACAATTAGTTAGCAATGCATGTTTTTCTAACCTTTGGAATTGTTTCTGAATGCAAAATTAGAGTTTTGTTCTTAACTGATTAATAGATATCGATTAAATGTTTTAATTAATTATACTATTTAAACGTTGGTGGTTTTATTGTTCGCTATGGTTCTGAAGAAGTCCCAGCCTTGATAGGGATGAAAGCGCTCAACCATAGTCTTTTTAATTAATAAACTTTTCACTGGGATTAAACCGTGATCTTCTGGTCATTGTATGGTTGTCTGACACTATGTGGACTTACTTTTGGTTATTGGTGTGCTTTTGCTGCACTGTGACATGCTTCTCTTCCTTGTTTTTTCATTTTGTGGCATACTATGTACGTTGTAACAAGTCATAAGGTTACTGGTTCTCTATAGGTAAGCTTTACTAATAATCTCTGCATTAGATTTAATTGTATGCAAGTAAGTAAACTGTATATATCTGGGAAACTATGCATGTATGATCAGCCACTGTAACAGCATAAAGTTTATTTCACTGTATGCTAGTGGGGTCTAATCAATAAAATACTAGGACAGGGTATCCTTGTCAGGAGGACAGAGTATCCATCTCAAGTGTGAGAGCGGGTATTTAGTCAAACACAAAGAAAAGGAACAGGGGATGCCTTCATTAAGAATGAGAGTGAATTTATAATTACAGTCACATCTCTATCCTTTTGTATGACAGCATGTTTTACGATGGGTGCCAGTACAAATGTTTTAAAAGAGCCAAAGCATGGGACTCAAAGCAGGTATAAGTTTAATAAATTTCGAAGAGAAAGCTGTATTTACTTTATTATATGGTCTGAACTCACTAAAAATGTCAGCACTTTACATTTTCAGTTAAAGGGTACTTTGGATAAGAAAAATTTAGAAAAAAAATCTAAAAAATAAACCGAAACAAAAAGATAATAAGATACCAGCCTCTTGCTGGTCAGCATTTAATGACTGGCAAGACAAAACTAAAAATAAGGAAAAGGAATCTGTAGTTAGAAGTCTAAAATATGACTCAGCTAGATTAAAGTCACAGCTGCAGGCAGCTAATGGAACAGCAAACTCATTACAAAAATGACAAATGTGAAATCCCATTCCTGGGGTACCTATCCAATTATGACAATTTGAGAAATTATCAGTTACAAAGCCAGAATCATCAGATGATGACTTGACCACCATTGCCTTCTGCACCCCCTTCAACTTATGACCAGCCTGTTGATTCAAAAAGCTGATAATTCTCCCTCTCTGAGAAGGTGGGTGGAGGTAAATGCTGCAGAAACTAACACCATTTTCCCAGATATAGCTCAAGTTCCTTCCAGCACATCTAATTATTCCTCTGATTTCGTTAACAGCGACACTCAGTATCCACTGTGACATCATGGGATCTAAAGTTAACAAGAATAGCTAGTAAAGGAAAAAAGTATCACAAACCTAAAGACAAATTAGTGCTACATATTTGGGAAAATTAAAAATTTTCCCTAATGAAAGTTTTTCACTGAAAGCAAACACTTTGAGAAGGATTAGGCAAATCATTATCCAGTTTCTGACTATCATAGATGGGGAGGAATATCACTGGAAATCCCCTGCCAAACAAAATAGAGGAAGAAACAACATATTCTGATTCTTCCACTGATTTTGACATACCTCCTACTTGAAATCATCCGTTGAGAAATGTATCAAATCCAGCAGCAGCTAGAGATAGCAAGGCTGAACCTGGAAGGGTAGTACATTCATGGAATACAGTGGATTTTCAAATCACTGTAGATTCTCTCCGACCTATTCAGACACATTCAGCTAAAATATACAAAGGTCTTAGAAGGACTTGCTCAGTTGCAAAGTTCAACTACTGAGGATTTGAGAGCAGTATAAAAAGTTTCTAACACTTTCAGAAAAATAAGTGAAAAATCAAATATAAGTGATAACATACCATAACACAGATGATGGATTTCTGGCTGCCAGGAATAATTTATTAAAAGCCATTTACCACAGCATGCCCCCCCCCCCCAGCCCCTAACTGGGCAATAATCAAAGCTACTGTCCAAAAGGAAACAATCTATTCATGCATATTTGCAGTGCATATTAGATATGTTTGCAACCTTTTCTAAAAATTCAGAACCTATGGAAGATGCGGTAGCCAGATGATTGTCAACAGCTTTTGTAGAGGATTTGATACCTTCCATAGAAGAGCAAATTAAAAAGGTTTGTTTAAACTGGTCAAGGTCGGGTATTCATGAAATTGTGAAAAAGAAAAGGAACAAAAGAAAACCATATTAGACATTTAGCTCCAACAGTCTAATACCAACTCATGGGGATGGGAAAGGAGAAGAAGAAATTGTGGGGGAACAGGTAGATTCAGATTTTCCAAACACAACCTCCAGATGAATAACAATAAAATTATCATCTCCCTGCACCATCACAGTCACCACAAGGTGAACCCCGTTTAAGCACTTGTTTTAATTGTGATCAGTCTGAAAATTAGTGAAATGAGAGCCCATTGACTATACAGCAAACAAATTCACTGAATGTTCAAACTCCACAGCAAGCTGAAAGAACTCCTCCTGTATGGAATACTGATTGGCAGCCACCAGTGTGGCAACTAAACCATTAGGACAGCCATGAGCAGGAACCACAATTATCATGCCTTAGCACCAGTTGATCAAGATGGACCTTTGGTCAAATGTTACAGTGCAAAATTCAATTATCCCATTTTTTGTCTATAAAAGAGCGACTAAACCTATGATTACTTCAGCAAATGTTAAACACCTTTCACTTTCCGAACAAACAATTCAGGATGTGAGAGTGTCTGTAGTCCCTTTAGACTATCCAGAAACAAAACCTGTTCACATTCAAATCAGCCTGCTAAAAGAACAACATGCTTTTACTGTAGGAAATTCTGCCCCTTTAAATCTGTTGGGTAAAGACTGATTATGTAAATTAGGATGCACAGTTTATCATACACCAGAGGAAGCATTTCAAGATATTTTCAGTTAACCTTTAGGATTACATTCAAATAACATCTGTACATATGAAGATGCCCTTTTTACTACTGGAACATCAGAACGAGATGCAGAAAATGCAGACTTGGAGGAATTAAAAGGACTCTGATCACAGCTCTGGACTACCCATAAAAATGATGTAGGGTTCATAAAAGACGGTGAATTTGAGACTATAACATTAAAATCCTGTGAGTGCCTGCCTATGGTAGTTTAGTATCCTTTGTCATCAGAAGCAGAAAAAAAACGTAGTAAGCAACACAAACTCCAAATGACAAAAACAGCAGCAGTGGGTTCAGGTACAAAAGCTGACTGACAGTTTATCCAGGAATTTGTTCAATAAAACACACAAAAAGTGTAGTCACATAAAAATCCAAACAGTATTCCAAGCGCTTTCATCTCTGGTGAATCAGAGATTTTTTCAAGGAAAACCTTTCTGCCATTTCAGAACAAGGTATCATTGTTCCAACTCGAAGTCCCTGTAACATCCCTGTTTTACCAGTTAAAAAAACAGGGGGAAATACATATAGATTGTACAGTATTTACAAGCAGTTAATGCAGTGGTAGTACTGGCATTTCCAATAGTCCCTAATTCTGCAACACTGCTGAGTTCTATTCCATCAGAAGCTACAATCTTCTCAGCAATAGATATTTTGTATTCTTTTCTATTCCTATACAGTCAGACAGCCAATATCTGTTTGCATTTTCATACAGAGGGCAACAGTATACACAGACTAGATTACTGCAGGGATATGTGGAATCACCCACCCTTTTCTTTACAGAAATGAAAAAGCAGCTGGAAAATATTACATTTCCTTGTGGTTCAACTTTAATTCAATATGTAGATGATTTGCTTTTAGCTTCAAAAGACCCAAGTGACTGCAAACAAGATACTATTTTCCATCTGGAAGTGGCACAAAGTGGGAGCAGTGAGAGTAGCCCATTAGAAATTCACGCCAGATGTGATTACAAATGCACTGTATCAACTCCCTAAAACCAAACTTGTGGGACTCGGTAGCATATCTAGATGCTGTAATCATTATAAACCAAGCACTTCTGTCTATTCCATTATTCAGGACTTGTTCCCACATAAGTACATACTTTTCCAGTTGACAGAGTTAGGATTTTAGGTTAACAAAAGCAAAATGCAGTTATGGAAGTTTCAGCTTTACTGCATGGGACATGTTATTTCAGAAGCTGATAGACAGATTTTGCCTTCATGCACTGCTGTGATACAAACTGCACTACAACCTACTACATTAAAATGTTGCAAACTTTCTTGGAACTAACAGATTACTGTTGACAATGGATTTCTATGCAATAGTAGTAAAACCTTTGTTAGAATTACTAAAGAAGGATACTCCTGAATCTTCACCCTGGCAGGACCCGTCATGAACAAGATTATGTACAACTGAAAATTAAAAATTATGTACTTAACATAATTTGGATCTGTGTTGTCCATTTTCATTCCTCCTCACAGATGGGGTTTAGATCCAACTCTCTAATCCAACTCGACCGCATACCAAAGACTTCGGATCCTAATTTCAAGTGCCTTCCTCTACTCATAATGCTCTATTCTCCCCTTAATCCCTCAGACTGATTTGCTGCCCAACCTCTCAAAGTTACAAGAAACACAGAAAAGACATAAGAAAAAAGTTAAGGCTCAAACCTGGAAGTGGTAGGTTTCAATACCATCTACCAGGTACTTCCAAAGCAGACAAGGCTGGGGGATGGGTGGCAGGGAAAGTGAGGATGAATGAAAATGGACAACACAGATGCCAAGTTATGGTACGTACATAACCTCTAAATCTGATGTTGCCCCTTTTTATTCTTCCTCACAAATGGGACAGAATGCCCAGCTACGCAACCCTTGGAAGGCCCTCATGGAAGGACATGCCAGAGCACTGATGAACCAAAGGAAGATCTACTTCTAAAGAAAATATCCACTCTGTAATGAGCAACAAAGGTTGAGTCTTAGACCAAGTGGCTCCAGCACAAATATCATCAATGAAAGTCCTTAAGAAGAAGGCAGATGATGTAGCCATAGACTGAGTGGAGTGAGCTCTGGGAGGTCATGGTAAGTCTAATCCTTTCTGAGAATAGACCAATGAGATGCAACCAGTTATCCATTTGGTTAGAGTGAATTTAGACACTGCCTGTCCCAGGCGGCTAGAAGAAAAGGATACAGACAGCTGATGGTATTTCCTGAACTGCTTCATCCCATGAAGATAAAAACCCAATTGTCTGTGCACATCAAGGAGGTGAAAGAGGTATTCCCCTTATTTGTAAAGTTGAGAAAGAAGACTGGTAATTGTATGGACTGGCTAATGCTAGTTTCTGTAGCCACTTTAGGAAGAAAGGAAGTAATGGTCCATAGGGATACTTTGTCCTTATGAAAAATAATGTAAGGAGGCCTAGCTATTAAGGCCTGAAGCTCAGAGATTCTTTTTGCTGAAGTAATAGCTACTAAAATGATGGTTTTCCAGGACAGAAATTTCATATCACATTTGTCTGCTTGTTCAAAGGGTTTTTGAGTTAAACCTTGAAGAACCACAGTGAGGTACCCAAGGAAAAGAGGAGTCTTTTACTGGGAGTCTAAGAAGAAAGGCACCCTTCAAGAAGGCTTTATACAATCTGGTTGTAGCCACAGAAAGGGATTTATTTCCAGAATGGAAATTAAAGATTGTTGCCAACTGAAATTAAATAGTAAAAAAAAATAGCTCCTTCTTTAAAAAAAGTTGTTAGGAAAAGAAGAATGGACAAAACTGGAGCAAAAAAGGGATCACTATTCTGACTGGAAGCTCAGACAGAAAACCTTTTCCATTTGCTCTTGTAGACTTTCTTGGCAGAAGACTTCAGGAAGGCCAAGATAATCTCACAAACTGGAAAAACAAGCCTGGACTGTCTAACTATTACAGGAAGTGGAGAAACCATGTGGTTAGTTTGATTGCACAGAGATTCGGGTGTTGAATTCTGGATGGATGGGACAGGAGATCATGAGTGGGTTCCAGTATCCGTGAGGGATACTTCAAGTGAGACCATAGGTAGGGGAACCATGCTTGTCAAGACCAGAATGGGGCAATAAGGATGCCTGAGCTCTTCAGCCTGCTTGCTTTCTGTAAGAGCTTTGGAATCAGAGGAAGAAGAGGGTAACTGTACAGGAGAACTGGGGACCAATCATGTATCAGAGCATCCCTCGGTGACTCCTCTGGTAGATGGATCAGATCCGGGGGCCAATCGTGTATAAGAGCATCCCTCGCTAACTCCGCCGGTGGGGGGATCAGAGCAAAATACTTGTTGCACTTATTGTTGAAGGACAAGGCAAATACAACTGTGTAGTTGTTAACACTGTGCTTTCTCTTAGATTAGATTTAAAAGACATTCTATTGTAGAATTCATATCTAATTCTTTTGTGGATGGCTCATGTGTTCTAAGAGAGGATTGTGAGCTCAGTAGTAACCTTCTCTATTTGCACACAAGCTTGTAAGCAACCTTTTCTATTTGTACACAACACATAACTTTGTTAACTGGACAATTAATTGGAAATGTGTTTGCTCAAACAGCCAAACTTGCTGCTGTTTCTGAAGCCTGTAAGACTGGCAATGATCAATCAGTGACAATTTTTACAGACTAACTTTATGCTTACAGAGAAGTTCATGATTTTGGGACACTTTGGAATGAATGAGTTTACTTTAACAGGAACTGTTATTAAAAATGCTGTTTTTGTTATTTACTAGATGCTTTACTATTACCACGGAAAACTGCTGTTGTTAAATGTGCTGCACATAGAAGCCATGATTCATTTAAAAGTAAAGGAAACAGTTTTGCAGATATGGTGGCAAAACAAGCTGAGTTGTCTTATCCTGTTCAGACTTTATGTTTGTAATGGTTAAACAAAACTAATAACATTTCTTTGCAGGAGCGGTTATCTTTTCAGAATCAAAGGACTGTGAAAGAATGAGGTCGATAAAAAGGTGGCTGCAGTCATTCTCCAGACATTTTGTGGCACCACCAAGATGGGTGGATAGTTGCCTCACAAAATTTCTTAACTCAGTTAGTCAAAGCATACCATTAACCTGTTTATTTGGGCAAAAACGCTTTAATAAAACAGATTCCAAATGATTGGAATGCCCATCATCTTTCAGAAGCTACTCAACATAAATATTAGTGTTGTTTGCTTAGAACACGAGTCTAAATCTGTTCCTGCAGCCATTCTACCACTGAAAAGCCTTGGGGGCTGTTCTGCACTATACAATGGCATTTTATTGAACTTTCTCAAATACAGAAATTTAAATACACATTAGTAGTTGTTGACACTTTTGCTGGATGGATAGAGGTGTATACTAGCAAATTACTAACAGAACTCCACAAAAGCAAGAAAAACCCGGAGCGGGGACGATGCAGGCTGAAACCAACCTTCCAAATTTTATTTGACACTAAAATAAGTACGCACAAGCACAAACAAGAAGAATGTTAAAATGAACGCCTTCACAATCTAAGCGTTTTCGTCCTGAATGGACTTCATCAGCTCAGAATGAAGTCCATTCAGGACGAAAACGCTTAGATTGTGAAGGCGTTCATTTTAACATTCTTCTTGTTTGTGCTTGTGCGTACTTATTTTTGTGTCAAATAAAATTTGGAAGGTTGGTTTCAGCCTGCATCGTCCCCGCTCCGGGTTTTTCTTGCTTTTGTGGAGTTTGGTTGAGGAGGAGATCGCTTTTTTCTTGGTTTGGTATAAATTACTAACAGAACTAATTTCAAGATTTAGGGTCTCTTGTTGCAATCAATCAGATCAGGGCACTAATTTTAGTAGTCAAGTAATAGAACAGATTTGAAAAATTCTAAGTGTTAAAATGCAGTTTCATTACTCCTACAGACTACAAGCTTCATGAATTCTGGAAAGGGCTTAAGAGACATTTAAAACCCATTAAACCAAAATCTGTGAAGAACCTGGTCTTAAATGGCCATAAGCTTTAGTCTTAGCTTTACTTAGAAGTAGTCAGTACCACTGGAAAACTGTCCCACCATGAAATTATTATGGGCAAATCCATGGGAATGCCAGGTACACCCCTTGCAAAGAATCTGGAATTACAAGATGTAGATGAATCAATTTTCTTTTACTGATAATCTCTGTTTTGTCATGCAGAATTATCATAACTCTGTTACTCATGCAGTACAACGACCTACAGAATGGACAGACCATGAATTGCAGCCAGGATATTTTGTCCACATTAAGGTATACTCCTGGAGAGAGAGACAGCCACAGATGAAAAGGGCCCTACTTGGTTTTGCTCACCTCTGCTACTGCCATCCGTTGTGAAGACCTCCTCACTGGATCCATGTGTCATATGTCAAGAAGACCTTGCGATGAGTGCAGCAAAGACAACATTCCACATGAACCAGCAGAACCAGATGAAAAAACAGGGATTCCATTATATCCAGAAGTAACTGCTAATTACATTTTGCCATCTAGCCCAAATCCATAAATAAATGTAAATTATTTGCCATCCAAACCAATTCCGTATTTGCCATTCATATCAAATCTGGAAGTGAATGCAGCAGAGTTACCCTTAGTACCAGACCAAAAAGTAAAGTCATGTGACTCTGTTCATCCTGGCCTAAAGTAAACTTTAGTGATTCTTCTTCAACATCAACAGTGTTTTTCTTGCCTCTCAATCAAGCATCAAAGATTTATCATCAAAGATTTATCATGCCCTTTGGACAGTGAGACAGAAGATATCTTATCCAACCATAGTTAATTTGCAAAGTCATCTATAGTCATGGTGTTTGTCATAAATTATTTGGCGATCGATTTCATATGGACTATGAACAAAAACTCAACACCCATGTTTGCAGTTTCTTTAAAACACTCTCCAAGCCCAACATGGCCATTTTTCTTATAGAACTATTATTGGAACAGCTACTGTGACTTTCATCATTATTTTATTTCACTTGCTTTTGCCATAGTAACTATGAGTACAGCTAACGGAACTGTAAATATTGAACCATTTCTTAACAGACATACACACATTGCTAAAATAGAGACAGGCGTTTGGTTAGAACTAAATCAAAAACACCTGCATGGCATGCTAGATTTAATATTTTTTTCTGCTGCCTTGTACATAGCTTTGTATACAGCATCCTAGATTTAATACTTGTTCTGCTGCCTTGTACACCTACGCACAGATTCTCAATATTAGTGACTGGTGAGTTTGTGTACATATACCCACTTCACATCATGGGGTATTCCACTGAACCCTACACTAGTGACTGATACAGAGCTTCATACTGCATTTCATACTGCATTTCATACTACTTTCTCACTGAAAATCTAAAGGCTAAACATGCTTCTATCCCCCTTTTGTAAAGTATTGCAAGATTTTAGTTTGTTTTTTCAGAAAGTTCTTTTATACAATTGGAACTCATGCCTAATATGGAAAATCATAAACAGAGAGTCAGGAGATCTTAGTTAGCAGAATTAATGTTGTAATGTTCACTTTTAATTGGTCAGTGGTGATTCTTCTGTGATTGTTACAATAATGTTGCTTTTAATCAAAAAATATATAAAGAATGTATGATTTTATTGTTCACAGAGAGAGACATGACCTTTATTTCCTAGTCTCCCACTCATGTTTCTTTGTATAAAAGTAGATTATTATTCTCTGGTGGTGCTGCGGTAGCGTTGTTGCCTCACAGTTAGACGTTGCCCGTCCGATTCTCAGTTAGAGCGTCTTCTGTGTAGCAACATGCGTGAATGGGCTTTTCTTCATTGAAGGGTGTGAGTTAGGCCCGGCAAGCCAGTACGTAAAAATCTACTGCCAATCATTAGCGGACCGGAGTTCCGCTGTGGCGACCCCTAACCGGGAAAAGCCAAAAGACACAAACAAATTATTCTCTGCTGAACTGTATCATGTGAAAGTTATTTGGTACCTTAAAATCACCGATTAAGGTTATTATTTGAAACAAAATCTTGGAAATGGCAGTACCATAAAAGTGGAGGAAGAGCTATATGACTTAACAGCATAGAAGTGGAAGAAGAACAAAAGGAGAAAACTAATGTCCTCCTTCCTGCCTTTACTAACAGCAGTAAGGAAAACAGACTAAATTCTGAAAGAAAAAAATGTTGCGTCCCTAAAGATTATTGTTAAAGTGCACCATACAGCACCGAGTCACAGCAGGCTTCCATTTGTTTGATGTGAGAGCCTGAGCAAGTCACTTAACTAAACTGTGATCCTACGTCCATGGAATTAACAGGATAACAAATAAAGAAAAATAAAAAATATGTTTAAAACATTTATTAGGATGCAGACTTAGGCCAGGGAGGGCTGTGACTGTTACCAACAAAGACTTTAGCAAAATCTATAATGTGTGCCCCCACCCCACAAACAGAAATACATGCACAATCACAAAAGCAACTTTGCCAGCCTAAGAGCAGGGGTTAACAACTGTACTCTCACCATATCTGCTGGTCTTTAAGGAAGCTTTTACAGTGAGTAACTGCTGTGATTTGTTCTTCTGATAGTCTCAACTTCGCTATTTCTGAATCTTATCTCATTTCTACATTTAGCAGCATGCTCCTCCTGTCATCACATGCACAACATGAAACAGGAAGCAGAAATAAAAGGCTTACCTGATATATGGAATAATGATTTGGCTGTAAGACTTAACATTTGGGGAGCTATATAAATCTGAATAAGCACGTTGTATGTTGTAGGGCACAGGCACACTTTCTAGAAGTTCTATAGGGAATATTTATTACATTTGCCTATAAAAAGGAGTCCTAGATAATAGCCTATTCTAATCTATCATCTTCTTTGATTACTTAAGTTTGTAGGGAATTCATCATTACTAGTACATCAAAATGAATGACTGACATGCTTCCCACATGTAACTCTTTGTATAGGGGAGTACAGACAACAGGCACCACTAGGAATCTAAGACACTGCAGTAACATACATTAATGGGAGCAGTTATACTGAGGGTTCTCCTTTAATATGGGATGAATTTAGAGCTGAGCAGCCAAGTGCTCTGGATTGTGCATAACACTCCACATTTGTGATCGATTAAGCCCACTGTTATGCATTTTGCAGCCATGGTTCCACTTTGCGATTTTTGTCAAGTAAGTTACATCTTCCAGAAAACTTTTACGAGTGAACTTTTTTGTGCCTAACTATGCAATTCTCCCTCCCGTTACATGCTCAGTGCTGCACTCCCTGCCTCCTATGTTCCGTCCAGCAAAACCTGGAGACTGAAGCATCAGCTGTCTACATACTTGATTTGGGTGCTCATATTTTTAATATTGTAATCGACAAGATGATTTCAGTAGTTCTGCTTAAGTTCTGTAACCTATTTAAAGGCTAGTTGTGCTGTACAAAGTGCATTGTGTTACTTTCCAGTTAATGAACAGCTAGGGCATTAAAGGGTTATGGCCATGTGCCTTAATAAACAACTGCACAAGACTGCCATGCTCCCTCGATACACCAATCCTTACCTAGCACTACTATACCGAAGCAAAAGAACTACAACTGTAAGCCAAAAGTTAAAATGTTCTCCTTACAGAAATGTAGTACTGTGCTGATTTTGTCAATTCTTTCATATATAACATAACATAATATAATTTAATAGCCGTAGCCAAATTATGGAACTCCCTCCCACCCACAATTACCTCCATACCATCATGCACCCACTTCAAAACTTTACTAAAAGCGCACCTAAAGATATGCTGGCTATGCCCTTGCAACTCCCACTCTAATATCACCCACCCCATCCAACCACTACCTTTCTTTCCACTCTACTAACTACCTTGATTATAGCAAGCTCAGATGCTCATAAGCCTAGTACTTATTGTACAGCAGGAACTTCTTATTGTAACATTTGTTAATGTTGGTTATGTACTTCACAAATAAAGATTCTAGTTGTCTACTGATGTACTATGTTCTTCATCTGTAAATATGTTGTGAGTAATTGCTACGCTTAATTTTTTAATCGCTATGTAATCCAATGTAACTACTGTCGGTTTATTTTAACTGTGGAGCTTTTCTCCCCGGGCCTCCGCTGAAAATGGACCTACGTCCAGTCGGACACTCCCGGTCAACAAATGTAAATAAATAAATAATATCATATAATATAATACATAGATGTAGATATATATAATAGAAAATAGTCTCCTGTAAAGAGTTCTCTGACTGTTCATTACAGTTTGTAGCTTACTAATGTAGATATTTTCATGTAAACTTAAGTTCCTTCCTGTAAATACTTTTTGATATCCTAGACAGAGTCAAAAACCACACCAGGTTTGCCAATGCCACATTTATTGACATAAGAACTATGCATATGACTTGAACAACTTTGTATTTGGTTATTTATTTTTTTATTCACCTAACTTTGCTTATTTTACTTATGTATTGACCAGTGTCTAATACTGACTCCAATGTTAGCTCTGTCCCCTTTAATCCCTCCTAAAAGTGGTGACTTCTGGAGAAAAGATGGTGAATTACACTTAAATTGCAAGAATTAGAATTATAAAGTTGTTATTTCTGAAAATGTATATTTATATTCTCTATTCTAGCAATGCCTCAGGTTAACGGCAATAATATTTTAAGTGTCCTTGATTATTTCTGGATTTGTTCCTAATTCATTGAGAGCTAGGCTGGTGTCATTTGGAGAAAAGGTAGTGCTTTACATTTAATAAATAATGACAATTTATAAACTTTTTATTTCAGAAAGTGTGTATTAATTCACATTCTCTTATTCTGTCAGTGCTGAAGGTAATGGTAGCAATGTTTTAAAACTGTCCCTGACTAATTATTTACTTGTCCGTGATTCTAATCTGATTTGTCCTTGATTGGTTGAGTAAACGGATTTAGTTGGGATAAAATGTGGAGGGGTTGAAAAATCAGGTGCTGAAGAGCATTATTTTAATAGTTGCACTTGAATACTGTTATGTAACTATTCGCTACTGAGTCTATTGCATTTTATCAATGGTTTCTGCTGACTTTATTCGACATTTGTGTCTGCTTGAATTTTAAAAATGTACAGTATTCATTAACTTAGTACTTCTGGCAGAAAGCCCACTTCAAGCAGGTCCCACGGAAATTATGCGTTTTCACCCAGTGCGAAAATAGGGTGTTCCACATTTTGACTGTTTGTCACACATTGCTAGGGTCTGTGTTCCACACGGGTCTCTTAAGAGGTTAAGAACTTTGACGTCGAGATTCCAACAATTTACCTGAAGTGAATTATTTTTTTTACACCAAGTTTATGACTAAATATAAAAACATTAATAGGTCCAAATTTAGAAGACAAGACTGACCTAGACAGATCATCTGGTTAGCTGATTCCAAAGGGTCTTTGTTCCAGTACAAAAGGGGCAATACATTTTCCATACAATGAATTCATTACCCCCCTAGAAAAAAATGACTAGAAAAGTTTACTCTTATGTTGGAACAAGTCCTGAATATAGGGACGCCAAAAGTGTTTGGTACAGAATGATTACAGCACCTAGACATGCTACCCAGTCCTACTGGTTTGGTTTTAGAGCGTTGATGCAATGTATTTGTAATCACATCTGGCTTGAATTTCTGTTGGGCTACCCAGAGTACTCCCACTTTTTGCCATTTCCACTACACTGTTGAATTTGCTTCTAGTGGCAGCAAAAAAAAAAAAAGTATCACAAGAAGTAGAAAATGCCAGCTCCTTCTTCATTTGCAGATGTAACATTAATAAAGAAAATTTCTATGATGGAGTTAAGTACACAATGACCATCTTCTGAAAAAAAAAAAAAAATTAAAAACAGGCCTCATTAGAGGCTTTTACTTAAGACCACCATGAAACTTTCAAGGACTTACGCCATCTGACCTTACTATAATAACTTTATTAATGTAGCTGTTAATTATCAAACATGTTATCAACATGAACCCCCCCCAATCTCTCTCTCTCTCTTGGTAATGCAGTTTTTGTATTGTTGTTGAGACTTTATAATAAACTTGACGTTTTTGCAAAGAAAAAAAAACAAGGAACAAAAACAAATATATATATATATATATATATCTACATACATATATATATATATGTATATATATATATATATATACATACATACATATATATATATATATATATATATATATATATATATGTATGTATGTATATATATATATATATATATATATATATATATATATATATATATATATATACACACACACACACACACACACACACAGCTTCTTGGCTTAAAGAAAAAAATGCATCCACAGTCAAATGTTGGTGAGGCCATAAAGACACAAGAGGATGGAAGCAGTGTATGAAATCCCAAGGGAATAACAGAAGTGCATGAAGCAACTTCTGCAGAAAGATGTATCTTATAGGTTCATAGGTAGGTGGTACTAGGCTATCTGCCTGAGGGCATTTATACGCCTAGACAGAGTGTGTCGGCTTTCGCCGCCCCATTGATTAATTAACTGATCCTCTGTCAAGCAGAGCCAATGAAGTGATCCCAGGGGTGTATTTTCTGTTACCCATCCACTCGTCAAGGTTTCTCGTGAAAAGTGTTAATGAGGGGCTCTGACTGATGTAATTTGGAATTTTGTTCCAAAGCATGGGGAGTCTCTGTGACAGGAATCTATCCCTCCAGCATGTTCTATTTATTGTTGTGGCGAGGTTTAGCTCACTAGAGCGCGTGGCTCGCAGTGACTTGGATTTCTTTAGGTGGAGCATGTCCATCAATTCTGAGTTGAACATGACTTTGTAAGTCAGGCAGAGATCACCACTGGGTAAGCGATATGCCACTGAGTACAGCCAGAGTTTTTTCAGTCGGGCTGCATAGGACATATGTTTGTGGCCAATAATCCTCTTGGTGAGGTACTTTTGTGGTCTTTCCAGCTGTTGGAAGTGTCTTGTGAAGTACATCCCAAATGGGGCATTGTACTCTATGATGGGTCTAATAAGTGACGAGTAGAGTGGCACTAAAACCTGTTTATTTCTATATGCAAACCCTTTACTAATCAGATGGGCCACATAGAAGGATTTCCTAACTACTTTGGCAATGTTATTGTCAAAGGAGAGATTACTATCTACCTGGGTCCCCAGATCTCTTATTACCTCTTCTGTATTAAGGGGGCTACCACCTATGTGGCAATTTGTGGGTGTTTTTCCCAAACGGGATGACTATGCATTTTTTGGCATTTAGCTTGAGGCCATGACTTTGACACCAGGTGTCCGTCTCAGTAAGGCCCTTTTGGAGGATGTCTGTGTCAGCCGAAGGGTCAGTTATGGCTCCCAGTTTACAGTCATCAGCGAACTTGGTTAGCCATAGTCTTCCAGTGTTTGCTTGTACTTCTGAGAAGTATATGCCGAACAGTAGGGGTCCCAGGACCGAGCCTTGCAGGACACCACTTGTGACTGGTTTAGTCGGACCTGGAGCCCGCTATTCTTACCGTGTGAGTTCTGTCTGTAAGCCAGTTGGCAACCCATCTCGTGACGTAAGGGTTTATGTTCAGGCTGGTGAATTTTTCTGTAATACCCAAGTGGGGAATGGTGTTGAAAGCCTTGGCGAGGTCAAGGTAGGCTGTGTGAACCACCTTTCCCCTGTCTATGAGCTTGGTGACTGTCTTGAAGAAGTCATCCAGGTTTAGTAGGCATGCTCTGCCCTTCAGAAAGCCAAACTGGGTCGGGTCAGGTGTTTGGAGGTTCCCAATGTCTTTGTTAATGAGTTCCATGATGATGCGCTCCATAGCCTGGCAGACCAGGCTAGTCAGACTTATGGGGCGATAGTTACCAGGGTCAGTTGTGGCCCCTCCTTTGTGGAGAGGAATAACCATTGCTGTGCGCCATTCTATGGGCACGTAGCCTGTGGAGAGGCTAAGGTTGAACAGCGTGTTTAGGTGGGGGGTTAGTTCGTTCTGTAGTTCATGCAAGACACAGCCTGGGACACCATCTGGTCCCACTGACGCTGTGTTTTTGGCTTTTGAAAGGGCTGTTTTCACCTGTGCGTCTGTGATTTTTGGAACACTACACTTTTCTGGTCTTGTTGTGGGCCTTTTTGGAGGTGAGAGGGGGGTGAAGTTTGCACTGAATCTATCTTCCAGGATGTTGGCAATATCAGTAGGTTCAGTATATTTTGTGCTATTTTGCACTAGTTTAGTGCATATCTGTGAGTTGCCACTTAGATTCTTAATGTAGCTAAAGAAGGCTTTGTGGTTATCTTTTGAATCCTTGGCTATTTTTCTTTTGAAGTCAGCCTTGGATGATTTCATGAGGGATCTTAGTTTCTTACTGATACTGATCAGGGATGTCTTTCCTTCTTGGGATTTGCTTTTTTTCTGAACTAGTTTCCTCCTTCTATTGTATAGCCTGTTTATTGCAGGGGTCCACCAAACTGGTTTCCTTCTCTTAGAGGAGTGAGTCTTGGTTTTGCTAGGGATGGCACGATCCATATATCCTTGTAGGTGCTCATAGAGTGCATTTGTAAAGGTTTCTGCATCTTGGGCAGCGTTATCCTTTAGCGTGGGGGCTGTGAAACTTACGACCTCTGTCTTAAGTAAGGTGAAGTTTGCTTTAGAAATGTTTTTTACTGTGGTTTCCTTAGTTGGGGGTGGTGGTGCGGTGTGGGCATCCAGAGAGATAAGTTTATGGCCTGATCTAACCAGTGACGGGTTGACCTCCAGTGTGGAACACCTGTCGTCCATGTTGGTGATGACCAGGTGCAGTATGTTTTCACCTCTGGTAGGGGATTTTACCAGATGATTCAGGGCGTTTGAGTTGATGAATTCCAGGAAGCGCTGGGCCTGGGAATTTGTACTTGAGTAGTTTTCCCAGTGAATGGTAGGGTAATTGAAATTGCCCAATATCAGGGTGTTCGGTAGGACCTTCATATTTTTCAGTGTCTCCAGAAAGGTGAAGTGGTGGTCCTGGGTCATGGTGGGTGATCTGTAGCAGGCCACAATTTGCATTGCAGATTTGCCCGATTTTAGTTGCACATGGATGATCTCAGAGGTATCATGCTGCCCACTAACCTGGAGGTGTAGGTATCCTTAATGAATATGGATACACCCCCTCCTTTTGTGTTTCGGTCCATGTTCTGTGGCAAAAACGTGTGGTATGAGTTGTAGCCCGGTAGTGCTGGGGTGCTCTCTGGAGACTTGAACCAGGTTTCAGTTACTGCACAGATGTCGACGTTCTCCATACTGAGGAATGCTTCGAGGGCGTGCATTTTGAGATTTAAACTCCTGGCGATTAGTAGCATAAGCAGCAGTTTTTTGTTAACTGTGCTGTTTACAGAGGTGGGTTTGACTTTTGAGCCTTGCCTAACAAAGGCACTATGGGGGCAGCAAGAGTCTTGGCCAGTATTCAAAAGCCTAGTGGTGACAGGTGCAAGCTGTCTCTTGCGAAGCAACACAGCTTGTTGAGCATGTCGTCCCAGGCTGACAGACACTGGATACCTTTGAATGACACCAGAAGCTTAGCCAATTGTTGAAACTGATCATTTTTTCATTATACTGAGGTATCATTTTTGGTGAGGGCAGGATGCTATTCAGGGACAAGGTCATACCAGCCTGGGCAGCATGATCAGAGAGCTCTTCCATGTATCTTTTCATGCCGTCCTGGAAGGTATGTCTCAGGTCATTCACACCAACATGAACAATGTCAGAGTCATCTTTGTACTTGTTCTGTAGTGACCTGAGTGCTTGTGTTATGTGGCGGATTCTGGATCCCGACAGGCAGCTAACAGTAACCTTCTGCTTGTCCAGCCTAGTGAGTGGGACGTCAGTGTGCCTAGATATAGAGTCACCTATTACTAGTGTGTTAGGTATGTTATTTCGCCTTAAGGGCTGTGATTGTGTGGAACACTGATTTTATGTTTTATGTGTTGTCTGGTTTGTGATGGGAAGTGCAAGTTTTTGGGTGTCTGCTTTGGAGGTCTCTGATGCTTTTGCAGGTTTTTATTTAGAGCATCCAAGTATGATTTTGTGTGTTTATGTGTATTTTTTGCCAGTGCTGTTTTAGTAGGTCTGTGTGTGGCTGGAGGTGTGGTGCAAGTGTTAATCTTCTCCTCTTGACTGTCTGTTCCAGTCTTGGGTGGAGACAGCTTAGCTTCCGGTTTGGCTGTATAATTGCATCTCTCGCATATGTTAGTGTTTTGTAGTAGGAGGAGAGGGTTGTCTGTGTACATGAGGCAGTTGTAACATTGCCTCAGGATACCCAGATTCACTAGCTGGACTGGAGAGTGCACCTGAAGTTGCCCTTTGGTCAAGTCTGAATAGTACGGTGAGCTGCTTAGTCACTTGGTTGGTGAGGGGTGAATAAAGAGCCTTGCCCTGCTGGGCAATCAGTGTCAGGGTATATTAGTGCTTGCTATTAGGTCTGAGCAAGTGCTGGGCTGTAAGATACTTTATGAGTACTTAGGTTGAGAGTTCAACTAGTTTCTAGGGAAAAACTGAAGAGGAGACAGTGGAGCCGGGAATAATTTAACCATAGCAAACCGGCACTGCCTGGTGCGCAAAACCGTGCAAACATGTTTTTTTATAGTAGGGAAATGAAAGAAATAGAAATTAGCCAAAAATGGCCAATAAACTACTAACTTCTGGGCTGGAACCACTCCTCCAGGTACAGATAGGTTGCTCAAAGCTCCCCTCTCTCACAGGTGAACAGAGAAACTTCCTTCTATCCAAGTAAGGTATGGGCAACTCAGAAACTAGCATCACAGCCCTGAATTCAGCACTAGCCTGAAAACTGGACTATACTAGCTTAGAAAGGCGGGAAACAATGAATTTTTTGTTTGTTTTTGTTTTTTTGAAAAGATAAGGCAAAAACAGTAAAAAATACACTTAAAACAGTTTTAAACGACTACAAACGATCAGAAAAGGCCATCGCACTTTAGTGTGTAGCCTACAACAGTTAAATTATTTAAACAAAAAACAACTTTTTAAAAGTGCAGGCAGTCAAGTAAGTACAATATGTGAAAAAAAACAAGCTTTTAAATCACAATAAACGCTGGAAAATCTGCGTTTAGGCGGAAAATGGTTAAGTACAGCAAGAAAGTACAGAAAACTGATACTTAATCACTCCAAAGTCTCTCTCTTCTAAGCTAGAAGACTTGTATCAGGTTTGAGGCTTTCTAGTGCTACCCAGTAGGTTAGTTACAGGAAAGATGGGAAAAAAGCGCAGATGTGGTCTTTTAAACCAGAAAGTTGAAAGAGATGGACAAACTGTCCAAATGGTCAAACTACAATCTCTGGGCCAAAAGCATCTTCTCTCATGGTAGACAGGCTACCTAGTGCTTACCAGTCCCACTGATAAGCTAGAAGGCTTTCTTCCAACACAGAAAGGCTTGTGGGGCACAGAAGCTTACCAACAAAGTCCTGGATACAGCAACTCTGTATCTGGACTAGGCTAGTTACAGGAAAGGTGGGAAACAAGCGCAAGTGTGTCTTTTAAATCAGAATGTTGAAAGAGATGGGAAAAAAATGCCCAAACGGCCAATAGCTACAATTTCTGGGCCAGGAACCACTCCTCTTGTGGTAGATAGGCTACCTAATGCTTACCACTCCCACTGATAAGCTAGAAGGCTTCCCTCCAAGACAGAAAGGCTTTGGGGGCTCAGAAGCTTACTAACAATCCTGGATACAGCAACTCTGTAACCGGACAAGGCTAGTTATAGGAAAGGCGGGAAACAGGCACAAGTGCGGCTTTCAAACCAGAAAGTTGAAAGAGATGGAAAAAAAACTGCTCAAACAGCCAATAGCTACAATTTCTGGGGCAGGCACCACTCCTCTTGTTGTAGATAGGCTACCTGATGCTTACCACTCCCAATGATAAGCTAGAAGGCTTTCCTCCAACACGGAAAGGCTTGGGGGGGCTCAGAAGCTTACAAAGAGTCCTGGATACAGCAAATCTCTACTTGGACTAGACTAGTAACAGGAACAGCAGGAAACAAGCGCAAACACATACTTTTAAATCAGAAGGTTGAAAGAGATAGAAAAGCTTCCCAAATGGCCAATAAACTATCATTTCTGGGCCAGAAACCACTCCTCCTGTGGTAGATAGGTTACCTAGTGCTTACCACTCCCACTGATAAGTTAGAAGGCTTCTCTCCAACACAGAAGGGCTTGGAGGGGGGCTCAGAAGCTTACCAACAGTCCTGGATGCAGCAAATCTGTACCTGGACTACACTAGTTATAGGAAAGGCAGGGACCAAACGCAAAACGGGCTTTTAACCTGAAAGTAGAAAGAGATGGAAAAACTGCCCAAACGGCCAATGAACTATATTTCAGGGTCAAAACCCACTCTTTCCATGGTAGATAGGCTACCTAGTGCTTACCACTCCCACTGATAAGCTAGAAGGCTTCCCTTCAATGCAGAAAGGCTTGGGGGGCTCAGAAGCTTACCAACAAGTCGTGGATACAGCAAGTCTGTATGGACTTGACTAGTTACAGGAAAGGCAGGAAACAAGCTTAGAATTTTTTTTTTTTTTACAGAAAAGCAGCTAAAACAGCAGTAAATTACAATTCAAATTGTAGTGCAGGCCAGCACACCCGAGTGTGTAGCAACACTATGGCAAATACAGTTCAAATAAATGCAATTAAATTAACAAATGATTAAAAAACAAGTGCAGAAGGCAATAAATTAGACGGCTACTAGCAAGCAGTAATAAGTGCAGAGTAAAAGCAACTGAACAGATAACAGCACGCAGAACAGCAGCTTAAACAGTTACAGTAAGAGCAGCTGAATAAAATATATTTTATTTATTTATTTATTTATTTATTTTTTAGGGAGGGAACAGAGCAGGATTAAGAGGCTACAGGGGTTGTCCTTCCCAAATGCTCTCTCTGTACACAGTAGGAGTGCCTGAAATCAGAATATGATATCACTGCACTCAGTTGAGTGAGCAAATGAGATGGGCCCAGAAGTATCCAAATACAAATCTACAAGAGGGGCGGGCAGTTTCAAAGCCACCAACATTAACACCAAAACAAGAACAGGGAGGATGAGTGGGGAACTAACTGTAGAGAGACAGCCACAACTTCAGTTGAGTTAATATTCAGTGAGAAACACAAATAAATTAAGTACAGTACAGTACTATATGAAAAAGAGAAGATAAAAGTGTACTAAAATTCACTTATACGTCCAGCTGATTTCAGGTAGATGTTAGCCAGCCAAAGCTCTGATATTAAGCAGAGATAACTCAAAATGTACCACTTATATAAGGCAAGACAGAATATCAGTGATGAGGTGAAACTACCCCCACTGCTATCAATGGCTACACAGAAATTCTAAAAAATACTCTGTAGAGAGACAGCCACAACTTCAGTTGAGTTAATATTCAGCGAAAAACACAAATAAATAAATTAAATACAGTACTATATGCAAAAGAGCAGATAAAAGTGTACTTAAATTCACTTATACGTCCAGCTGATTTCAGGTAGATGATAGCCGGCCAAAGCTCTTGCAGATAAACTAATACAGTCAGTAATTATTTCAGACCAACATGAAACTTTCTGTAAGGAGAAACACACAGTTTGTTTATTTGGTAACTGAAAAGCAGAAACAGTGTTTGTTGCAAACTCTAAACTGCATCTCACCTAACTACAGTTCTAACTGTTTTGTACGCAGAAACATAGTTGGTATTTGTAAGAAGAAACATACAGTTGTTTAATTTGTATTAGAAAAGCAGAATCACAGCATTTGTTACTCATTCTAACCAGTATCTTACCTAACTATGGTGCTACTTTAACCTACTAGACTTACTACACTGTTAAATGTGTCTATTATGATCTGCCTAGACATTATTTCCTATTCTTTGTGATTTTTTTACTCTTCCCTGGACATTTATCTATGTAGCTACTTACTGTACCATTTCTTGCATCCACTCTCCGTCTTCTGATAATCCTTCCATCACTCTCCAACTAATATCCTCTATTCTCTCTCAGTTTGTCTCCATTTCTCCTAAAACTGTACTATTCACTTTCTGCTCACACTCTATTTTTTTCTCTTTGCAGTTTGCTTGTCCATCCACAAGCCTCAGGATCACACCCTCCCACATCTTCGGTTCTGAAGCAAAGTTTCAGCAAAAGCTCAAATCATCCCTGGGGAAATCTCAACTTTTATACACAAGCCTTCCTTTACAATTAATCATTAGGTGAATGTCATTGAATTGTTTTTAACAATTTTCTCTTACTTTGTAACCATCTTTGTGAGGTAAGCACAGCTGCATTGAGCTCCATTCAGCTTCCAACTTGGAGAGCTTTAATCAAGTCAGCCACTATGCAGCAACATACTCTACTAATTATACAAGATCCTTATTCCCTCTGTATGCAAACAGGTGAGCTCCAGGATCCAAGACTAAAACTATTCCAAAACAAAACTTTAGTTCAGTCCCAATTTCCTTAGCTCTACTCATCCTTAAAGAGCTTGCTAGCAACATCTGCTAACAGACAAACAGCTACTGATTGCTTTTTGAGCTTTCTTGTGCCTCGTATGTAGCCCAGCTATGCTTGGGTTCACTCCGCCCCCCCCCCCCACTCCCCATATCATTTCCTTTATACCTAACCATTGTTAACACCCACTCTGCACCCGACTTCCCCTTCCTGTTCTCCACACAAACCATAACTAACCCCTCCCCTCTCCCACACTAAACTTGCAAACTATTACTTCTCTTCCACTACCCACATTACTCCTACCTCCCCTACTCAAACATCACATAAGTAATACGCTCTCACATACCTACCTGCAAAATAAACCTACTACTAACTCCCTAATCACTGGTTTCAGTACTCTAGCACTCAATACTCTTACCAATCATGCCTTTCTCTACTACCCTTTTTCTTCTGCTACCTCCATTACTCCTCCTGCACACTCTCACCTCACTTAATATTCAGTATCACCTATTCTCAAAGTTCGTACAATACCTCATACTAGGGATACCTCATCTCCTTATCATTCATTTGCTATTTTCGATTCTATCTTTTCTACTGAAACAGCTCTTCCTAAAATCAAAATTCCCCCCACCTACCCCACATTCCCTAAAAACAAAATAAAATATTTTATCTTTAACTTATACAAATATAACTGCCACTACTACCCTAATGTTCTTCTACTTGCAGGAGATATTCATCCCAATCCAGGTCCCACTCAACACAACACCTACAGTCCCACTAACCTATATGCCTCTGCCCCCCCCCCCAAACAAACAAATCTCCTTTTACTCAATAAACACTAGAAGTATATTAAACAAAGTTAGTGAACTTCATGCTTGGATCTCAAGCTACACCCCTGATATCATCAACCTAACAGAAACTTGGCTAAAACCCCAACACCATGACAAAGACTTCTTCCTCCTGGCTATAGTACACTGCGCCTTGACCGCCAAAAGAAAAAGGGTGGTGGAGTTCCCATTGTTTACTCTAACCACCTTACTCTGACAACTCCTAATAAAACTATCCCATCCTTTTCCCCTGCTCAAATACTGACAGCCAACCAGTCTCTGTAAACTCAGAACCTTGTGCTGGAATAAAATTTAAACCATGACTTAAAAGCGACATCTGAGCACCTGTTAAACATTTCTTAGAAATACTGTGCATTAACAATTGGTTTTCTCTTGCCACATTCTCATTATCGTTCATTGGTCTTCCTCTTGCCAATGCCTCTTCCTCCCTCTGCTGTGTGAGTGAGATGTATAGGCTCCTTCTGCTTAATGGGCAGTGATAGTGGCAGAGGTCTAGAAGCTGTTTTCTGGACTGCTGTCTTTTTCCTCACATCTGGTGGTTTGGTGAGGCCAGGAGTAACTAAAGGGCCCTCAACAGTGGAGTGAGAAGAGGATGGCGTGTCGATGGTTGCAACAGTATTAGCAGCACAGACAGTTTCAACACTAGTAACACTGTTCTTAGGAGTTATGTTATTGGCCAAGTTACTGTTCGACATACTGTTTCTGGGCCAGGTAAATACATTCCCTTGTCTAAAATCAACAGTGTTTCTATTCAACTTCTTTTGCTTTTGTATTTTTAGTCGCTGTTCATATGAAATAATATTATCCATCACACCATCCATCTTGGACAAAAATTCATCACCAAGCATATCAGTTAATTCACAGTATTTAGCATTAACAGCTTCACTCAGTTTTCACTCAATAAGTTTAAAAAAGTCAAGTAGCAACCGAATATAATTAAAGCCACATTCTAAATTCAGCTGCTGTCACTTGCACAAGCATTCAGCACAGCTTTCACCATATGTGGGGATATTTAAAACATGCAGCCCATGAGGAATAACTTTATGAAACAAACAAGCTTCCTAAAATCAAAATTCCCCTCACCTACACCACATTCCCTAAAAACAAAACAAAATATTTTATCTTTAACTTATACAAATATAACTGCCACTATTACCATAATGTTCTTCTACTTGCAGGAGATATTCAATCAAATCAAGGTCCCACTCAACACAACTCCACCTATAACTATAGTCCCATTAACCTATACTCCTCTGCCCCCCCCCCCCAACAAAAAAATCTCCTTTTACTCAGACACCAGAAGTATATTAAACAAGGTTAGTGAACTTCACGCTTGGAAATCAAGCAACACCCCAGATGTCATCAAAATTACAGAAACTTGGCTAAAACCCCAACACCATGACAAAGACTTTCTTCCTCCTGGCTTTAGTATACTGCGCCATGACCGCCAAAAGAAAAAGTATGGCGGAGTTGCCATTGTTTACTCCTACCACCTTACTCTGACAACTCCTAATAAAACTATCCCATCCTTTTCCCCTGCTGAAATACTGACAGCCAACCTTGTACTTCACACCCATACCACCATCACAATAATAGCAATCTACCTTCCCTCAGGGGATAACTTACTCTCTTACATCTCTCAACATATTCCTAATGAAACCATTATTCTTGGTGATGTCAATATTAATTGGTTAACTCTCTAAACCCAAAATTCTTCCTCACACATTAAATTGTATGGCTTTACTCAACTTATCACGGATGCCACCCATACCAACTCCTCTCATACACACAGCACCCTTATCGACTGGATTCTAGTCTCTCATCCCTCTAAATATCACAATCCTGAAAAGCTTCCCAACACACTGATCAATCCCCAATAAAAGTACTTAAATATATGTCTCACTGTACTAAACAGCATATATTTATCTCATGCCACAACATTACTAACTTCCACCAGACACCTTTAAATCTCTTCTCTCTAAAGTTAAATGGAAATTCCTTACCCAACTCCCCCTTGACGATGCTGTCCTGTCTTTCAACTCCACCTTTCTCAGTATTCTTGACTCACTTGCCCCTCTTTGCACAGTCCATAGCAAATCTAGTACATCTCCATGGTTATCAAATTCCACCTGCATCCTAATGAAAAATAGAGACAGAGCATGGAAAATATTGATCAAAACAAAGCTCCCTACAGACTTGCTAAAATACAAAGAACTTAGAAATCATACCAAAAAGTGTATTAATAAAGATAAAAGACACTTCTACTATAATCTACCCTCAGCCTTGAAATCTAACCCCAAAAAATTTTGGAACTCATTAAACCACATACTACAGCAGTCCCTGCTCCCTCAATCCATGTCCTGATAAGACTCCCAAAGATACTGCCTCCACCTTCAAAACATATTTCATTGACAAAGAAGAAAATCCCCAAGGAATGAACTGTGCCTGCAAGCCAACAAATGTAACTGAAGAAAACAAGGCACAGAAACACGACTGGAAGCACAAAATGTTAAAAGTTTAATGAGGTAAGCGCTTTCACACCAAATACTAGTACTTCTTCAGACCATATACAAAACTACATCACCAAACACTTTTAATGTATTCAATCTAGTTCAAAGCAGCCAATAAACATCAGAGAAGAGTAAAAACTAAGCTACAGCTTGTATCATTTAATGAGACTTTGTGCTTTCAGTGCAGGTTTAATAGAAACCCTGCCATTTAGACCTGGGTATTTATCAGCTTGCCATAAAATAATCCAATGCAATTCTCCACTTTCAGTGAAATTTCTCACATCACCTCCACGTATATTTTCAGAAATAATTTCAACAACTCGAAATCTAAAGCCATGTTCATTTTCATTCTGCATGCAGTGTCTGGCTAGTGCATTTTTGGTGTCACCATTCCTAATACAATACATATGCTCCCTGACTTGTTCCATCAGTGACCTGTTAGTTTTTCCTACATAGAAACAGTGGCAGACTGTGTATGTCGCCAGATAAATTAAATTCCTAATTTGACAGTTAGCTTTAACTTCAAATTTATACTCAAACTGGATGACTAGATGAATAAAACACACTGATGTATTAATAAATGTACAGAAATTGCATGTAATGCATTGTTTAGTACCTGCCCAACCACCACCTAGTCTCTTATCTTTTCTTTTGCATTTTTATAGCAAAGCTGCCTTTTAAGAGATTTCTTGTTCTTAAAAGCAAAATTTGATCTGTGACCAACAACTTTTGAAATGTCATTCTCTAAGCTCAATATACATCAATTCGACTTAATAATGTTCATTATGCCAGTCATATCACTAGTATAAAATAAAAACAAAGGCACACTATTTCTATTACTAATGGCCTGGGGGGACTTTATTTCAAAGACTTGGTTTGAAAAATATGGCTTTGCCTTATTTACCCTTTGTGTGGCTCCCATATTAATGTTCCTTTCAACCCCACATGCTTTATAGTCCCTTTCATGAAATTCTTTTCTAAGCAACTGAACATCTTGCCTGAAAATGTTATCACAATTATTCAGTCTTGACACTCTCACTATTTGACCCTTGATAACATTACGAAATATATGGCTGGGGTGCATACTGTCGCTGTGCAAGATGGCATTCCTCCTACAAGATTTTCTATGCAATTTAGTCTGGAGCCTCCTGGTTGTGTCACTATTGACGAGCACATCCAGGAAATCTATTTCACTAGTAGAGAACTTGTATGTAAATTTTAAAAAAGAGGTAATGGACTCTAAATAGCTAATGAATAGCATAAGCTGTTCTTCAGACCCCCCCCCCACACACACACACAAAAAAAAGTCACCTACAAATCTCCTGCAGAAGCTCACAAGTGGGGCACATTCATCCAAATTTAACAGGGAGTTGTTCTCCCACTCAGCCATTACTATGTTGGCATAGGTATTGGCACAGGGTGTGCCCATAGCTATGCCAACCTTCTGTAGAAATAGATGTCCTTCAAAAAGAAATAACATTCTTTTCTAACACAATTTCCAGGAACGTGCAAATAATATCAATTTTACTAGGGGTATACTTGCTGTGTTTAACAAGGAATTCATGTACCATGGAAATTCCCAAAGAATGAGGGATGGCAGTAAATAACGATATAACATCCACTGTTACCAGCAAAAATCTCTCAACTTTCCATTTACACTATATTTGCATACGTCTTCGAGAAACTGGTCGTTGTCTCTCAGGACCTGTTCTTGTCTCACCAATAAAAGTCTCAGGTTCTTTTCAATAAATATAGAAAAGGGCTCGGTGAGCCAACCACTTTCTGAGACAATAGGTCTAAATGGTGGTTGCAATGCATTCTTGTGTATTTTTGGGAGTCCATGGAAAACTGGAATGAGTGGGAACTCAACAGATAAATAGGTGTATAATTCATTGGTAATAATATGACTGCAATGACAGTCAAACAAAGCAGAATCAACCTCAGCTTTCATGGTATCTAACACATCAAAATTAATTCTAGCATAAACACACGCATCTAGCAAAGCAGAAAAAATAGTATTAAAATAATATTCATAATCCATTACAATAATGGCACTGCCTTTATCAGCATTTTTTATCATTACATCACCATCTTGTTGCAAAGACACTAGCGTTTCTTTCTCTGAGGAACTCAGATTACAAAGCTTTCTTTTAAGCATGCCACTATTGGTAGCTTGCAACACGTCATGTTCACATTTTTTACAAAATGTGTCTAATACCGGATGTAAATTTGGCTGAAAAATGCTTGGTTTCTTAAAACTAGAAGCCACTTCATCATTATTAGAATACAACATTTTTAACATTACATTGCATGCAAACGTTTTAATGTCAATAACTGTCTCTGTAAACTCAGAACCTTGTGCTGGAATAAAATTTAAACCATGACTTGAAGGTGACATCTGAGCACCTGTTAAACATTTCTTAGAAATACTGTATGTTAACAATTGTTTTTTTCTTGCCACATTCTCTTTATCGTTCGCTGGTCTTCCTCTTCCTTCCTCTGCTATGCGAGCGATAGATGTATAGGCTCCTTCTGCTTGATGGGCAGTGGTAGTGGCAGAGGGCTGAAAGCTGTTTTCTGGACTGTTGTCTTTTTCCTCACATCTGGTGGTTTGGTGAACCAGGAGTAACTAAAGGGCCCTCAACAGTGGAGTGAAAAGAGGATGGCAGTCTATGGTTGAAACAATATTAGCAGCACAGACAGTTTCAACACTAGTAACACTGTTCTTAGCAGTTATGTTATTGGCCAAGTTACTGTTCAACATACTGTTTCTGGGCCAAGTAAATACATTCCCTTGTCTGAAATCAACAGTGTCTCTAGTCAACTTCTTTTACTTTTGTATTTTTAGTCACTGTTCATATGAAATAATATTATCCATCACACAATCCATCTTGGACAAAAACTAATCACCAAACATATCAGTTAATTCACAGTATTTAGCATTAATAGCTTCACTCAGTTCTAACTCAATAAGTTTAAAAAAGTAAGTAGCAACCGAATATAATTAAAGCTGCATTTTAAAGTCAAGTAGCAACCAAATATAATTAAAGCTTCATTCTAAATTCAGTTGTTCCCACTTACACAAGCATTCAGCATAGGTTTCACCATACGTGGGGATATTTAAAACATGGACAAGCTTCCTAAAATCAAAATTCCCCCACCTACACATTCCCTAAAAACAAAACAAAATATTTTATCTTTAATTTAGATATAGATATAACTTAGATATAACTGCCACTACTATCTTAATGTTCTTCTACTTGCAGGAGATATTCATCCCAATCCAGGTCCCACTCAACACAATTCCACCTATAACTACAGTCCTAATAACCTATATGCCTCTGTCCCCCCAAACAAACAAATCTCCTTTTACTCAATAAACACTAGAAGTATATTAAACAAGGTTAGTGGACTTCATGCTTTGAAATCAAGCAACACCCCTGATGTCATCACTCTTACAGAAACTTGGCTAAAACCCCAACACCATGACAAAGACTTTCTTCCACCTGGCTATAGTACACTGTGCCTTGACCGCCAAAAGAAAAAGGGTGGCGGAGTTGCCATTGTTTACTCTACCCACCTTACTCTGACAACTCCTAATAAAACTATCGCATCCTCTTCCCCTGCTGAAATACTGACAGCCAACCTTGTACTTCACACCCATACCACCATCACAATAGTAGCAATGTACATTCCCCCTGAGGATAACTTACCCCTGCTGGAAAACATACTCGCATACTTCTCTCAACATATTCCTAATGAAACCATTATTCTTGGTGATGTCAATATTAATTGGTTAACTCTCTGTACCCCAAATTCTTCCTTACACATTAACTTGTATGGCTTTACCCAACTTATCACTGATGACACCCATACAAAAAACTCTCATACACACACCACCCTTATTGACTGGATTCTAGGCTCTCATCCCTCTAAATATCACAATCCTGAAACCCTTCCCAACACATTAAGTGATCACTCCCAAATAAAAGCACTTAGATATATACCTCACTTTACTAAATATCATAGATTTACCACATGCCATAAGCTTACTAACTTCCACCCTGACGTCTTTAAATCTCTTCTCTCTAAAGTTAACTGGAATTTCCTTACCCAACTCCCCCTTGACGATGCTGTCCTGTCTTTCAACTCCACCTTTCTCAGTATTCTTGAATCACTTGCCTCACTTCGCACAGTCCATAGTAAATCTAATATATCTCCATGGTTAGCAAATTCCACCTGCATCCTAATGAAAAAGAGAGACAGAGCATGGAAAATATGGACCAAAACAAAGCTCACTGCAGACTTGCTAAAATACAAAGAACTTAGAAATCAGACCAAAAAGTGTATTAAAGATAAGAGAGACTTCTACTATAATCCACCCTCAGCCTTGAAATCTAACCTCAAAAAAATTTGGAACTCATTAAACCAAATACTACATCCTCGTGGTCCCTGCTCCCCCAATCCATGTCCTGATAAGACTCTCAAAGATACTGCTTCCACCTTCAACACATATTTCATTGACTCTATATCCAAACTATTTAACCCAAGTGACAACTCATCTACCTTTAATAATATTTCACACCACTCTCTATCAAATCTCGTTATACTCTCATCAAATTATTTTCCCCTCAAACCTGCACCCACTAGCAACATCAAATCCCTACTCTCTAAACTCAAACCATGCTCAGTTTCTACCGACAACATTCCTTCCCTTTTCCTTCAGTTAGCTGCGGACTCTCTTGCTCTCCCTGTATCTATCTTTATCAACCACTCCATTTCAGAGTCCAAAGCCCCTTCCATACAGAAACAATTCTTCTCTCTACCAATACATAAAGGAAGTAACTCCTCAGACATCACTAATTTTGGACCAATTGCCATCCTCTCTCCGCTCTCTAAAGTTCTAGCAAAATGCATACATAAACAAGTTATGCACTACCTACTCTCTGAAAATCTGCTCACACCTACTCAACATGGCTTTAGACCAAAGCATTGAACTACTACTGCCCTACTATTTATTTTTATTTATTTAACATTTGTTAACAGGGAAAGTCCGACTTGGAACAAAGCCAATTTTCAGCAGAGGCCCGGAGAGAAACACTCCACAGACACATGTCTTTGTAACATGGGAGGAAACCGGAGCACCTGGAGAAAACCCACACGAACGCAGGGAGGAAATGCAGATGCTGTACAGAAGGCACCTCAGATGAGAATCGAACAGGAGAACCTCTGGCTCTGAGGCGACAATGCTACCGCTGCACCACTGCGCCATCCGTATCATTCCTTAATACTATATCCCTTGCCAGAGATAACAACAAACTTGTCTCCTGCCTATTCTTAGATCTCTCTAAAGCTTTCAACACCGCCTCTCACCCTCTCCTTCTGCACAAACTAACCAACCTTAACTTCTCCCCTGCTATTATTGCATGGTTTTCCAGCTACCTCACTGACAGATTTCAAGCACTGAAGTGGCAATCTGCACTCTCCCCTCCTCTCCTACTTAAAATAGGTGTCCTCAGGGTTCCATCCTTGGTCCACTACTTTTCAATATCTTCACTTTGTTTGTTTGTGTCTTTCGGCTTTTCCCGGTTAGAGGTTGCCACAGTGGAACTCCGGTCCGATAATGATTGGCAGTTGATTTTTTTTTTTTACGTACCGGCTTGCCAGGCCTAACGCACAACCTTCAATGAAGGTATGCGCATTCACGCATGTCTCCACGAAGAAGACACTCTAGCTGAGAATCGAACCGGACAGCGTCTTACTGTGAGGCTTCACTAATCTTCTTTATTCTTCCTGTCCTCAGTCATCGCTGGTCCAATACGCTGATGACTCTACTGTCATCATTATTGCTGACTCTCCCTCCGAACTCATCTCTACAACACAGACTTCCTTTAACTCAGTAGAAAACTGGCTCTCTGAGAACCAGCTTATCTTTAACCCCCCCCCCCAAATAAAAACTAGGCTACTACGTTTTCTTCCTAAAAACTACAACTACATTAAATCCACTTTCACAATCCTGTCCCTCAGTAATACACACATCGAGGTGGAAACTAGCACTAAACTCCTTGGTGTCATCATTGACAACCAACTTAAATTCGATCTACACACTAACAACTGTATCAAGAAAACTCATCAGGAACTAGGGCTCCTCTACCACAGCAAAATGTTTCTCACCAGTGAAGCTAAAGTAACTCTCTCATGCCTACCTCCTACCCATTCTATTATATGGCCCTCAAATTCTTACTTGCCTCAACTCCACACTCATCGCCAAACTTGACTCTATCTAGAACAAGATAGCCAAATTTAAAGCCCATCAAACTAACAAGTCACATCAGTGTCTCTCACTCAAACACCTTAACTGGCTAGAACTATCTCACCAGCTTCTTCTCCCTCAACAACAGATCATCCACTCTATCCTTTATCAGCCTTCTTACTGTCCTACCCTATCATCTGTCATCTCCCACTATTCACCTGCTAGATCCCTCCATAGCTCTAACCTAGATCTGCTACAAATCCACAAACCTAAAACTAAGAAAGGATGTATTCTCTATAGGTATAATCCTTCCAAGGCCTGGAACAAACCCCCACTAGAAATCAGGTCACTCAAGCAACATAGTCAATTCAAGCTAGCCAATAAAGAAAAGCTATTAAGCCAATAGACCTGCCTCTGTACCCACCCCCTTAAACAGCTTATCAACCCTAACTGCACACCTCCATATGCTATATGCTCCCAACTTACATAACTTTCTTTAACTTTCTAGACCTTGTCTCGCATTAACTTCTCTATCCTAAGCACATTACATACATTCTTATCTGCATAATGTAAGACTTTACATCTGGTGACAATACTATTGTTAGTCCTTCTGAATGATGTACAATTCTAAATCTGACAGACATAATGATTAGTTTACTGTAGTAAATCCTTGTTTTTCATGTATATGTTGCTTTGAATATTTTCTGTAAACCAGTTGTTGATTGTCAACTTATTTTTGTAAATGATAATCTGTAGAACACGTTGTCAACTTATTTTTGTAAATGATAATCTGTAGAACACGTAGAGCTTTTCTCCCCGGGCCTCCGCTGAAAAAGGGCTACTTAGCTCAGTCGGACAAACCCAGTCAACAAATGAAAAATAAATAAATAAATATCTGCAGTGGGCAACAATTGGTGAAAATCAAAAAGAATAAAAATTAAACCACTCAGGAGACTGGAGCTACAGGAAGGTCATAAAAGCTATGGTTTAGAAGGCACAGTTCTGGAATATCAGTGTGCCAAAATAAGTCCATTTCCAAAATTCACAGCCCAAACAATTAAGTTTTGAAGCTGCAGTTATGCCTATGGATACATTTTTATAACCAAGCACTGGAAACAACACTTCTTCTTGACAGCATAATTTTCCATGGATAATTTGCTACCTGATGTCAAAAGACAAACCAGTTAGCAATATATATATGGAAACGGTTTGCTTCATTTAGAAAGGGGATACCACGTGGCATAAGCCATGGAACATTGCTGGCTAGGCTTACGTAGGCCCTTGGGCCAATAGCCTAGTGTCTACCTATGAACCAGTTGTTGATCAAAGGACAAGAACAACTGCTGTGTCATCCTAACCTGGTGTAGCCTCTTCAGATAAAGCTTGAGCTGTTAGTGTGAATCTAGAGTAAGAATATTCTCTCTTTACTTCATACAGCTTTTGCACTGCAAAGAAAGCAGGGAGATTACTGGACTGGCTTAAGGTCAACTGCCACCATTAAGCATCTTCAAACCAGTGGGTGCAAGGGAGGATATGATTATCCATGTATGTGCAGAAGTCCCACAAAAGTTGCTACAGCTGCTTAAAATTAAAAAAAAAAAAAAAAGAAGAAAAAAGGCATCTCAATCATTTTCTGACCACCTGCTTTATAAGGATCCCTGTATATGCTAGCAATCAGAGAATGAATAAATGATTCAAGCCTTCCCCCTGCATAATAACAGGACACAGTTAGCCAATACATGTCCTGTTAGACCATGTGGTAAACTCAAGATAAAGGTTATGGAAATATCTTAGTTCTTACCTGAGAAACTGGAAAGAGCAGAAACTCCATAATTCTGGGGATGGTTTTCTTTTGCAGAAACTTTGGAAAATATCACCAGGGCACCAGATAAACGTGTGGGAATTTTAGCCAGAACAACATTGGTTGTAAACTGTCCATAGAAGCAATTCTTTTTTTTTTCTCTTACAGTCATTGAAGTTTGGGATGGAACAATTTTTAACCATTACTCCAATTCACTTAAAATGCAAGTGAAAGAATTGTAACAGGTTTTGTTCTAAAATGCATATTCTGAACAATGAGAAGTACTGCTCTAACCCTATAGGAGTTGGGGACTGCTGTTAGAAGGCTTATTGTGTGCTGTCCTGATTAGTAGTGAGCTTAAAACCTGTTCTTTTTTTGCCTGTATATAAGCCTCGCGTTTGCGTGAAGCTGCTCTCCCCACAGTGGTGGTTAGCAATGCACTGGACAGATGCAAACTCCTTGAGGAAAACATTTTCCTAGAATAACTATCATTGAAACCATTCCCAGCCCCCTGCTGCTCTAGGAGCAACTAAGTTGCACGCTGAGCAGCATCACTGTTCATAGGTTCATACTAGGCTATCTGCCCTAGGGCATTTATATGCCTAGCCAGAGTGTGTTTGGCTTTCGCCACCCATTTTAAATTAATTTTGCTATGCCCTTTTTCGAGGTTAGTATACTGTGCCTCTGTCTAACAGTGACACAGAAGTGATACCCGGGGTAAACCTACGATCTCCCATCCACTCATCAAGATTCCTCTTGAAGAGAGAGTCAATGAGGGACTCTGCCTAACCTGGGATTTTATTCCAGAGTGAAGGGAGCCTCTGGGTTATGAATCTGTCCCTCCAGCATGTCCTATTTATTTCAGTGCTGAGGTTCAAGTCTCTCGAGCGTGTAGCTCGATGGGATTTGGATTTTCTGAGGTGCAGCATGTCCATTAATTCCGGGTTGGACATGGCTTTATACACCAGGCACAGATCGCCTCTGAGCAGGCGGTATGCCACTGAGTAGAGCTGGAGTTTCTTTAACCAGGCAGCATATGGCATCTGTTTGAGCCCTTTGATCCTCTTGGTGAGGTACTTTTGGGGTCTTTTCAGTTGCTGCAGGTGTCTGGTAAGGTACATCCCAAAAGGGGCATTGTACTCAATTATGGGTCTGATGAGGGATGAGTAAAGAGTAAACCTGATCTAGATGTGAATCCCTTCATGATTAGGTGGGCTATATAAAATGTTTTTCTAACCACTTTGGCCACGTGGTTGTCCCTAATTACTTCTTCCGTACTTAATGGATTACCACCTATGTGGCAATTAGTGGGCACTTTGTTTTTGCCAAAGGGGATGACTATACACTTTTTGGCGTTTAGCTTGAGGCCATGGCTCTGGCACCAGCTGTCTGTTTCTCTGAGGCCCTTTTGGAGGATGCTTGTGTCGGCTGGAGAGTCGATTATGGCGCCCAGTTTGCAGTCATCTGCGAACTTGGTCAGCCACAGTCCTTCTGTGTTGGCCTGTACCTCCGAGAAATCTATACCGAACAAGAGAGGTCCCAGGACTGAGCCTTGTGGGACGCCACTTGTAACTGGTTTGGAGTCTGACATGGCTCCAGCAATTCTAACCATGTGGGTTCTGTCCTTGAGCCAGTTTGCAACGCATCTAGTGACATAGGGGTTTATATTTAAGCTGGTGAGCTTATCTATAACGCCCGAGTGGGGTATTGTATCAAAGGCTTTTGCGAGGTCCAGGTAGGCTGTGTGGACCACCTTCCCCTCGTCAATGGCCTTGGTGACTGTTTCAAAGAAATCGACCATGTTTAAGAAGCAGGATCTGCCCTTAACAAAGCCAAACTGGGTAGGATCCAGTGTCTGTAGGTCCCCAATATCTTTATTTATGAGGTCCATGATGATCCTTTCCATAGCTTTGCAGACCAAGCTAGTCAGGCTTATGGGGCGATAGTTTCCTGGATCCGTTGAGGCACCACCTTTGGGAGAGGGACCACTGTTGCTGTACGCCACTCTTTGGGTACATATCTTGTAGTAAGGCTGAGATTGAAGACCAGTTTTATATTTGGGTTTAGCTCTTCTTGGAGTTCATGTACGACGCAGCCCGGGACACCGTCTGGTCCCATTGATGCTGTGTTTTTTGCTTTGGAGAGGGCGGCACTTACCTGAGCATCTGAGATGTCAGGGGGGAAGCACTCTGCTGGGATAGATATTTGTCCTTTTGGTGGGGGGGGGGGGGGAGTTTGCGCTGATCCTGTCAGCTAGGATGTTGGCAATGTCTGTGGGTTCAGGGTATTTTTTGTCATTTTGGACTAATTCTGAGCATATCTGGGAATTCCCACCCAGGTTCCTAACATAACTAAAGAAAGCCTTGTGATAAACCTTAGTGTCCTCTGCAATTTTTCTCTCTAAGCTGGCCTTAGACGATTTTATGAGTGCCCGTAGTTTTTTGCTAATACTGATCAGAGATGTCTTCCCTTTTTGGGATTTTGCTCTATCATGTAGTAGCTTCCTCCTTCTATTGTATACTTTGTTTATGGCTGGGGTCCACCAGACAGGACGTCTGCCTTTGGAGGATTGGGTCTTGGTTTTATTTGGGATTGCATGATCCATGCATTCCTGAAGGTGTTCATAGAATGCGTTTATAAAGGATTCTGCGGTCTGGGCCTTATTTTCCACAGGCCCGTGGGCTTTGAAGGATTCCACCTCGATTTTGAGGAGTGTGTGTTGGTTAACCTTAGGCTACACAAAGTATAGTTTCCACTTACAGTCTCTGAGCTACCAGCACAGTCCCGTCTAATTAACCCATTCTTTTCCCTTTTAAAATCCACTATAAGATCCTGATATCTTGGATGGGCAGTTTCCTACCATCTCTGTAGCCAGCCTGGAGGCAATGCAATAATTGTCACATGTATACTGACAACCACTCAAAACTGAAACAAACATGTACTATATGTGAGAGATGTAAAACCAATGAATAGAAAGACAAACTGCTGAACAAATACTGGAAACACTCGGAGCCCAATAGCACGAGTCACCTTAACGCAGCTTTATTATTACAAATGAAAGTGGCGTTTTCACTACAAAAACAGGTAGCTTCTTCAGAGGTCTATGAAAAAAAGGCGCCAACTTTTAGTCATTTAAATACTTAAAGAGAACAATGACATCACTTCCTACTTAATTTTAAACAAAAGCTCAGTTCTAAGAGAGCAAAATCTATAAACTCTTATTTTAAAATAAAAATGCTGCAAACATTTAGTGCATATTATGGCATTGTAACCATAATTATCTCATTTAGTAAATTAAAACATCCAATAGGGTTTTAAAAAGAGCATAAAAAAAACGAAATAACAAGTAATGCAAAGAATGCCTACAGTCACCTAAATGTCTCTTAGTAACTATAAGTCACCTCCATACATAAAAATCCATACATAAAAAAGATACACTAATTAGGCATTTTATGTCTACATAACTATACATTTGGCACAATATATAGAAGCTAATAATTAAGGAAGCTAATAATTAAGAGAATACATAATTCCTAAACTCATAAAATAACAACTACCTAAGATACGACCTGTACTTAAGAACTGGTGCTATGTTGCAACTCTCATTCAACCCAGGCAGGTTGAAGGCGTCAAGTTTCAGTTGCCATTCTAACTCCCGGTTCTCTAATAAAAGAGAAACCGGACCGCTTCTAATAGAAGTGGGAATTTGGTCAATACCCATAAAAACAAAACTGTGTCCTGGGTTATTGACAGTATGTTTGGCTAGTGCGTTGTCACAATTCATATTCTTTATCGCATAACAGTGTTGGTATATGCGTTCCTTGAATTTTCTGTCGGTTTTACCGACATAAAACCCAGGGCAACAAACACAAAATGCGACATATATGATGGATTTTGTGTCACAATTGATTTTGAAATGCACATCATATTTTTTCTGTCTTATAAGAAAGGTACTACCTGTACGTATCACATTGCACCAGTTACAGGAACCGCATCTGAAACATCCTTTAAGTCTGCTAAGGATGTTAGAATCAGACTTCTTTTGTAGAAGCTCTTTAATGTTACTCCCTCTCTTGTACACTATTCTAGGCCTAATCCCAAATTTTTCTACCAGTAATGTATTTTTAGTAATAAACTGACAGTTCTTTTCTATTATACCTGAAATTTCTTTAGAATTCAGGTTAAAGGTGGTAATAAAACTCAAAGGAAACTTGCGAGAACCCTCTTCTGTATTGACCTCATAAGAGCGTGTAATAGTTGACGAAAAAACTTGCTCATGATTGTCAACTTCATCGGAATTTTCATATGAGAGTAAAGGCTTATAAAAACCTCTAGCTCTCTTAGACTCCACCTCAAGTGTTAGATCGTCTATAATTCCTGGTGGGTAACCCCGATTTACAAATAAATCTTTTAAAAGGGAGCATTCAGTCAAAAATTCACACAATTCACTACACATCCTTACCGCTCTCACCAGTTGCCCTTTGACAATTGCCCTTTTTAGTCTAAAAGGGTGTGAGCTGGAAAAATGGAGGAAGGAACTAACATATGTGTCCTTCCTATGAATGGTAGATTTAAATTTGGACGTAGATCTATCTTTTATTAATTTGATGTCCAAATAATCCATTTCATCCCTGTCAAAATGGTAGGTGAATTTCAAAAAGGATGTAGTTTGATTAATAAAATCAACAAAAGATTGGGCTAAAGATTCATCCCCTTAAAAAGGATGAAGACACCGTCCAGAAAGCGAGTATAGTAGCAAATTTTCTCATTCCACTCTGGGTGGTTAAAAACAAAATGTTTTTCCCAGTAGGCCATGAATAAATTCGCTACACTAGCTCCACAAGGGGAGCCCATTGCTACCCCTTGTTTTTGTATATAATACTCGCTTTCAAAAATAAAAAAGGTGGAAGACAGGACGATGTCAAGTAGCTCAGTGACATTGTCAATTTCAGTTTTTGGTGCCCCCAATTCCAATAGTAGCAACCCAATCCATTCTATCGCCTCTTGATGAGGGATAGAGGTATACAAATTGACGACGTCGATTGTGAGAAAGTTGAGGGAGCAGTCAAATTCAATACTGCTGATATTAGATAGGAAAGTCCAAGAATCTTTTCAAATGCTAGGAATAGACTTCAAATATTTGACTAATAAAAAATCTATGTATTTAGAACTAGGATATGAAATGGAAGATCTCCCATCGACCAATGCCCTCATAGGTGGATCACTGAGGCTCTTGTGAACCTTAGGTATGCCGAACATAACCGGAACCCTAGGTTGTGTGATGTCAATGTATCTAAATGTGTCCAGGTCGATCCTCCCTTCAATGAACAAGTCCCTATAATAGCCTTTTAATCTGTTAATACAGCCATTCATTTCATTGAGGGAAGAGGTCTCATAGGCTGGAGAATCAAGTACTGAAATCATCCTATCAATGTATTGGGTTTTTTCAAAAATAACCAGCCCACCCCCTTTATCGGGTTTAATAACCCTGACTGAAGAGTCTCGGAGGCGGTTAAGGGCTGTCAACTGCTCTCTTGTAATATTAAATCTATTCGTCATTGACGATTGGGTTTTATCTAGAAATCTGATATCTAACTCACAGGCATTCTCAAACATGCGTAAAGCTACATGTAAAGGAGGATTGAAAGAACTTGGCAGTTTTAAACAGTTGGGAAGGCTGCCTGTGGAATCATTGAAAAGAAGTTTTAAATTTAATTTCCGAACAAAACACTTGAGATCAATAAGCGTCTTTGCTACATCACATCTTTTCGACGGTACAAAAGTATTACCCAAAGCCAAAAGCTCGATTAATTCTGGTTCCAGAACAAGAGAAGAAAAGTTATAAATAGTGAAATCACCTTTCTCATTATAAACAATATCAGGGTTAGCACTACTGGAAACTGCTAAAACAGGTAATTTTAGTGCTTCCAATTCCTGTTCTTCCTCTTGTTCCCTTGGTTGGTCTGATTCCCTAAAAAAACTTCATTGGAATTGGCGTTAGAATTATCAGTATCACAAGTGTCACTGTTAAAATCACCATTCGGTTTCCCAACTTTATTTCTGTTTCGATTACTTCTTCTAGGACCACTCTCACTTTCACACAACTGGGAGTCGCTCTCTTAGAACTGAGCTTTTGTTTAAAATTAAGTAGGAAGTGATGTCATTGTTCTCTTTAAGTATTTAAATGACTAAAAGTTGGCGCCTTTTTTTCATAGACCTCTGAAGAAGCTACCTGTTTTTGTAGCGAAAACGCCACTTTCATTTGTAATAATAAAGCTGCGTTAAGGTGACTCGTGCTATTGGGCTCCGAGTGTTTCCAGTATTTGTTCAGCAGTTTGTCTTTCTATTCGTTGGTTTTAAAAGTTTTTTATGGCTTCGGAGCGCTTGCAGAGTCCCTCTAGCCCGAATATTTTTGGGACTGAGGTTCCCGCTAACATTGATATTACCTCCTGCTTCTATCTGTTTCCCAGAGACTGGATACATTGAATTCTCGGCTGGACAACATCGAAAAGAACTGTTCCTGTGTGGTCCAACCTCCGTCATCCGTAGAAAGGATGAATACAAATACTGAGCGGCCGGATAGTTGTGTGTTGTCCTCGATAACGGCCGGTCAACCATTGCGCTCAGTTAACGTTTCCAACAACCTAAGAGAAGAACTAGGGACTTTTTCCAATAGCCCTAGTGCCTCGAACAACCAGGGGAACGCACTCATTGGCGTGCCGATTTTGTCCGAATGGATTTTAGACACAGGAGATCTTTTATCGTTCTTAAAACCTCCTACAAATGACTCGCCGGTGCAGCCTTCTGGTAACCTTGAAGTATGCAACACTGATACTGTCGATAAACTGAAGCTACTTGATAATAAAACATTCAAACTAAAAAAACTTCAGCTTGAAGTAGCTTACTTCAGGCAGTGCCTTAATGAGGAACTGATACCGAAAGGGTTAAGGAACAATTTTGCCCCTTCCAATTTGATTTCTGATAACAACTTTCTTGCCGACTTGCGGGCACTATTTCAAAAGCAAGGTGCCCAGCTTATCGAATTAATTATCAGATACTATTCTGGCAATATAGATAAATTAATTCAAGAGGTCAGCATACTTGATGAGGAGATCAAGCTCAACACAAGTTTCCTCAAATTCAAGTTCGACTATGCTCGTATTTTTTCGAGCATTGATGCGTTTCTTGTGAAAATTAAAACCAACAAATCCAACAAATTATTTAGAGACAGGCAGGCTTATAAGCATAACAAAGCCTATCCTAAACTAATTTATTCTACTGGTGATACAGCCAACAACGAACGAACTGGAATAAATAGTAGTGCTGCTGGCAGAGCGCCAATTAACGAAAACGGCGACTCCCAGTTGTGTGAAAGTGAGAGTGGTCCTAGAAGAAGTAATCGAAACAGAAATAAAGTTGGGAAACCGAATGGTTATTTTAACAGTGACACTTGTGATACTGATAATTCTAACACCAATTCCAATGAAGTTTTTTTAGGGAATCAGACCAACCAAGGGAACAAGAGGAAGAACAGGAATTGGAAGCGCTAAAATTACCTGTTTTAGCAGTTTCCAGTAGTGCTAACCCTGATATTGTTTATAATGAGAAAGGTGATTTCACTATTTATAACTTTTCTTCTCTTGTTCTGGAACCAGAATTAATCGAGCTTTTGGCTTTGGGTAATACTTTTGTACAGTCGAAACGATGTGATGTAGCAAAGACGCTTATTGATCTCAAGTGTTTTGTTCGGAAATTAAATTTAAAACTTCTTTTCAATGATTCCACAGGCAGCCTTCCCAACTGTTTAAAACTGCCAAGTTCTTTCAATCCTCCTTTACATGTAGCTTTACGCATGTTTGAGAATGCCTGTGAGTTAGATATCAGATTTCTAGATAAAACCCAATCGTCAATGACGAATAGATTTACTATTACAAGAGAGCAGTTGACAGCCCTTAACCGCCTCCGAGACTCTTCAGTCAGGGTTATTAAACCCGAAAAAGGGGGTGGGCTGGTTATTTTTGAAAAAACCCAATACATTGATAGGATGATTTCAGTACTTGATTCTCCAGCCTATGAGACCTCTTCCCTCAATGAAATGAATGGCTGTATTAACAGATTAAAAGGCTATTATAGGGACTTGTTCATTGAAGGGAGGATCGACCTGGACACATTTAGATACATTGACATCACACAACCTAGGGTTCCGGTTATGTTCGGCATACCTAAGGTTCACAAGAACCTCAGTGATCCATCTATGAGGGCATTGGTCGATGGGAGATCTTCCATTTCATATCCTAGTTCTAAATACATAGATTTTTTTATTAGTCAAATATCTGAAGTCTATTCCTAGCATTTGCAAAGATTCTTGGACTTTCCTATCTAATATCAGCAGTATTGGATTTGACTGCTCCCTCAACTTTCTCACAATCGACGTCGATTTGTATACCTCTATCCCTCATCAAGAGGCGATAGAATGGATTGGGTTGCTACTATTGGAATTGGGGGCACCAAAAACTGAAATTGACAATGTCACTGAGCTACTTGACATCGTCCTGTCTTCCAACTTTTTTATTTTTGAAAGCGAGTATTATATACAAAAACAAGGGGTAGCAATGGGCTCCCCTTGTGGAGCTAGTGTAGCGAATTTATTCATGGCCTACTGGGAAAAACATTTTGTTTTTAACCACCCAGAGTGGAATGAGAAAATTTGCTACTATACTCGCTTTCTGGGCGATGTCTTCATCCTTTTTAAGGGGGATGAATCTTTAGCCCAATCTTTTGTTGATTTTATTAATCAAACTACATCCTTTTTGAAATTCACCTACCGTTTTGACAGGGATGAAATGGATTATTTGGACGTCAAATTAATAAAAGATAGATCTACGTCCAAATTTAAATCTACCATTCATAGGAAGGACACATATGTTAATTCCTTCCTCCATTTTTCCAGCTCACACCCTTTTAGACTAAAAAGGGCAATTGTCAAAGGGCAACTGGTGAGAGCGGTAAGGATGTGTAGTGAATTGTGTGAATTTTTGACTGAATGCTCCCTTTTAAAAGATTTATTTGTAAATCGGGGTTACCCACCAGGAATTATAGACGATCTAACACTTGAGGTTGAATCTAAGAGAGCTAGTGGCTTTTATAAGCCTTTACTCTCATATGAAAATTCTGATGAAGTTGACAATCATGAGTTGGCTTTTTCGTCAACTATTACACGCTCTTTTGAGGCCAATGCAGGAGAGGGTTTTCGGAAGTTTCCTTTGAGTTTTATTACCACCTTTAACCTGAATTCTAAAGAAATTTCAGGTATAATAGAAAAGAACTGTCAGTTTATTACTAAAAATACATTACTGGTAGAAAAATTTGGGATTAGGCCTAGAATAGTGTACAAGAGAGGGAGTAACATTAAAGAGCTTCTACAAAAGAAGTCTGATTCTAACATCCTTAGCAGACTTAAAGGATGTTTCAGATGCGGTTCCTGTAACTGGTGCAATGTGATATGTACAGGTAGTACCTTTCTTATAAGACAGAAAAAATATGATGTGCATTTCAAAATCAATTGTGACACAAAATCCATCATATATGTCGCATTTTGTGTTTGTTGCCCTGGGTTTTATGTCGGTAAAACCGACAGAAAATTTAAGGAACTGTTATGCGATAAAGAATATGAATTGTGACAACGCACTAGCCAAACATACCGTCAATAACCCAGGACACAGTTTTGTTTTTATGGGTATTGACCAAATTCCCACTTCTATTAGAGGCGGTCCGGTTTCTCTTTTATTAGAGAACCGGGAGTTAGAATGGCAACTGAAACTTGACGCCTTCAACCTGCCTGGGTTGAATGAGAGTTGCAACATAGCACCAGTTCTTAAGTACAGGTCGTATCTTAGGTAGTTGTTATTTTATGAGTTTAGGAATTATGTATTCTCTTAATTATTAGCTTCCTTAATTATTAGCTTCTATATATTGTGCCAAATGTATAGTTATTTAGACATAAAATGCCTAATTAGTGTATCTTTTTTATGTATGGATTTTTATGCATGGAGATGACTTATAGTTACTAAGAGACATTTAGGTGACTGTAGGCATTCTTTGCATTCCTTGTTATTTTGTTTTTTTTTATGCTCTTTTTAAAACCCTATTGGATGTTTTAATTTACTAAATGAGATAATTATGGTTACAATGTCATAATATGCACTAAATGTTTGCAGCATTTTTATTTTAAAATAAGAGTTTATAGATTTTGCTCTCTTAGAACTGAGCTTTTGTTTAAAATTAAGTAGGAAGTGATGTCATTGTTCTCTTTAAGTATTTAAATGACTAAAAGTTGGCGCCTTTTTTCATAGACCTCTGAAGAAGCTACCTGTTTTTGTAGCGAAAACGCCACTTTCATTTGTAATAATAAAGCTGCGTTAAGGTGACTCGTGCTATTGGGCTCCGAGTGTTTCCAATATGTGAGAGATGTAGTTACACTATGAAAATGGAGAAAGATTCACATACAGACAATTCCAAACAGGTTGTCAGCACACCCATATCACTTCCTACACTACATAAAGATTTGACACAAACCCACATATGCAGAGGTACTCACTAGCAAATTGCCAAAAACACAGAGGCATCCCAAACACTGCCTTCAGAAGCCACATGTACACACAGTAAATTAAACAACAACTGCAGCACATAATAATACACATAACAGTGTCTCAACAAACAAGCTCATAAGGCAAAACATCAAAAAAACCTAATATACTGGTCATAGGAGACTCCATAGTGGAGACACACAAATGTCCCCCTCACCAGGTTGGATAAGGAGGTTACGGTTAGCTGCCTGTCAGGTGCAGAATCCATCAGATCACACAAGCAGTCAAGTCACTCAGCAACAAGTATCAGTATGAGTCTGTCAGTCCATGTGAGTGTGAATGACCTGAAACTTATCTCCCTGGACTATATGAAGGGGGGACATAATTGAACTCTCAGATTGTGCGTCACAAGCAGGTATGAACCCAGCCTTGAGAAGCATTCTTCCTTCACCAAGGATGATGCCTCAAAATAAACAAAAAAATGATTGACTTTAACAACTGGCTTAACTTTTGGTGATGGTCCAAGGGGATCCAATATTTGACAGTCTGGGAGGACATAATCAACAGGCCACACAGTTTTTCCAGAGATGGTCTGCACCTGTCTCCTCTAGGTATTCGGATACTGACAAAGGCATTAGCCACTCCTATAGTGCATTGTTTAGACTGTGTCAAAGTAACCAACCTCCTAATGTAACAAAATCTTCTCTTGATAAGCTCAAGGTACTGCTGCTCAAGCCTGGGGTCTAAACAAGATAGTGCACTCCCCCTAGAAGTACTCCTCACACTGGAATATGCTGTGAGGTCACTGAGACATGGTTCAAAGCTGCAGAAAGCACACCAGCTGTGCAAGCGTGCCTTCCATACGTTCAGACCACCAAATGAGCAAGAAAGAACCAAAGGAGGAGGTATATCCAGCTTCATAAAGGATAAGTATTTACCTCAAGAATGGTCAGAGAGTACGACTCTCTCAAGATACTCCATGTTCAACTAACCATAGGCAAAATCTCAGACTACATCATTGCTAGCTAAAGGTCCACCCACAGTAAACCAGGAATAGTATACAGCATGCCTGGACTTACTGGAGTCACTCACCATGCAGCAGAGTACCTTAATCATGAGTGATTTTAACTATTCTACCATTGACTGGGGAACATACGCAACCACTAACATGCAGGTTCAGAGGTTCTTGGACTTTCTCAATGCAAATGCTCTGGAAAAGCTGGTCAGCACACCTACTAGAGGCTCAAATATCCGGGACATAGAACTCACTAACATGGAGGAGAGTTGCACCACCTCCCCAAATGTCCTATTTGGTAAGATTGGATCACAAAAAGTCTCCTTTGAAATAAACATATGGCCAGACACTCCATCAAGCTCAAAAACACTAAAGAATTTCTCCAAGACACATTTCCTCCTACTAAGCAATATATAAGAAATTTCAAAGCTCTCCTAAACTCAGAAAACACAGAATCCTATGCAGAGGTGTACACCAATGTCCTGTATAACCACTTAAGCCACTGTATAAAATCAACAGCACCTGACCGGATTAAACGTAGGTCTTGCCAGGAAAAACAAGTTACCCTGGTAAATGCAAGGAAAAGTAAAGGCAAACAGTAACAGTTTTTTTTTCTTAGTTATAATTGTTGTTGTTCAGATCTTCATTGAATGGAAAATGTTATTTACAAAAAGAAAGAAAACTCTAAAATTCACCTCAGAGCATCTTGAAAACTACGGCATCTGGAAAAAGCTGAAGTTAAGGCAAAATATGATAAAGAATGAGAAAGGGATGAAAAATGCAATTTATATGGTATGGAGAGGCCAAGATGATAAGAAAACAGTGACGATGACTGCTGAATGCGTGCAAAAGGTAAGGCCAGTAGGGGTGGTGCCATGGAGCCCTGTGAGTAAAGCACTATTTCACCTAAGGCTAGGTCTGTACATAGGGTTATTATAATGTGACATCACTGCAAATAAATGGTAGTCAGTATGAATGCCCTTCTGTGGGATGGGCAACTTAATGTACAGTTCTGTTGTAATGTTAGACCATTTTAGTTACAGGTCAGTCTATGCATTCTACTCCTAAAGCTTTCTAGCATGAGCTCACAGGATGAATAGGAGGGCTGGCAGCAATGGGCTGATACTTAAGAGTGGACGTATCCAGATGGCCCCCAACATGAAACTTACTGGGGGTCCACAAATGGCTAACAGTGGCCCTAATAAGAACAATTCTGAAATCACATTTAAATGAAGATTAGTCCTTGGGGACACTAGAATCTTTCAAAACACTAAACAGGATTCTATTTGGCTCAGAGATCTGTCAAGGAAAAAAGGAAAAGAGATGTCTATCAAGAACAGCATCTTCCAAAAGATGAACTTCTAAGCCTCCAAACCAGCTGACTTGAACAAGGGATAGGTAGTCTTGTCAGTCATGATGTTCATGTTCCATGCAGAAGATGAGATCCAATAGTATGAAGTCCATCATTTTTTAACTACAGAACTAATGACATCAGGTGGAGGCAAATTAGCACCTAAAACTTTACCATGCTAGTAAACTTCCCTCCTTACTCTTCAATGCTCTGCTAATAAACCTTACCTTCCTTTCCCAATCTTCTTTGCTACACTAAAAAAGAGGAATCGTGAAATGAACAGCCCTAAACTATACCAACTAGTTTTTGCTGTAATTTTATTTTCTTCATATCTAATGTAAGCTGCTTTTTTTTTCCATTTTCGTTCTCTCTCTTCAACTTCTGTCACTTTTAAACACTGGTTTGATATCACGGTTCTTTTTCTTTTTGGTGACTTTAGAGTTGTTACAGTTTCCTGTCTACCATTCTTTCTATACTTATTTCTATTGGTTAAACAGATAAATGGGATGGTCCAAGGACCATTTTCTGCCTGGGCCATGAGACCAACAGACAACACACAGATTCACCAACTAACAGTCCAGTATAACATGGCAGTGACTGTTTAGAAAGCACAAACGTTTTAGAAATTGACATTGTATGGCACTTAAATCAAAAAAACAAACAACAAAAAAAAAAACAAATATCCTTGACTTTTCATGGCAATTAACTAACTATTATTACTAGATTGCTGCTATATAATAATCAAGTTTGCTTGCTATTTCATACCAGTTACATAACTAATATTGCAAAACAACTGTCTAAGAAATTAAAATCAAAATCCAATGATATAATGCATCAACTAAGAAAAAATTAAAAAAGCAATAGGAGAAAAAATGCTGATGTGGAAATAAAACTCCACTTCAGAAAGAAACTTTCATAATATCTCTTGTTGCATCGGTGAGAAGAAAAATGTGTCTAGATGTGACTTTTGTTAAGCTTTTACTCCTTATACACCACTAAGCATAGGAAAAACTAAGTCAAAATATTTTATAATAGGGAAAAAAAGCTTTCCTATTGGGCTGACAAATCCTCACCACTGAAGAAAGCTTCAGAACAGGGTCCTTCAACCTTGACATCAGAATTAACTGGGATTAGAACAACTTCTGATTCTCCATATCCCAGACAAAAGGAAGATAAAGAGTAGACCCAAGAAGGAAAGACCTACCTCTCCAGGTTTTGATGCCAAAAAACATACATCTGGTGGTATAGTACCTACTGTAACTCTGACAGTGGCTTCTGGTAAGTCACTTGCTGAGCTTGGCAGATCCCCTAAGCATGACCTCCTTAACTAATAAAGTGGTGCCTCAAATAATGACTTTGAGACTAACTTCAACAAGGTCATAACTTATTTCACCTTCTGAAATTGACTCAACATGTTAATGAGCTGCTTGGCTCATTCACACTTAAAATATAAAGGCTAAACTTTCATGGGAATGTATGGCTAGGTTTGTAAAGATTCCCACAGATCAAGAGCCTAGTAAGAACCTATCCATGAACCTATGATTTCTCAACAGCTTCTGGGCATCACTGTGATCCTTCATCCCTTTCATATCTGAGGACTGACAGGAAATACTTTGTGCAAAAAGAAACACACAATCATCTGACGAGTCTCCAAAGGAAGCCAGATTCTTCTCATCCCCTCCTGCATGACCCCAACTTTGGGGAAATCTTGGAATATTACAAAGCAGAAAGGTGAATGTATCTTCACCACAAAAAAGACTGTGCAAGAGGCATTTCAGACCTTCATTTTGGTGGTTCCACCAATTGACAAAATGTTAACAATGGATACAGTTCTGTCACAAAATAATCCTGATGTTGTGGCTCCTGTCCCAAGAATACTGGACAGGATCTGCTAGTCTCCTCAGGATTGGAACGACTCATCAGGGACCCCAAAGCTTGACTCAAATGTTGTAAAATTTAGTTCATGTAACAAATTTTACGTAGGTAAAAGTACTTATAAACTTAAAACCAGGATTAGAGGACATGCGCAAGCTATTAAAAATGATTTAATTATTTGGCCAAACATAGTCAAAGATGTGTTAATTTTACAAAGTTCCACTTCTCAGAACAAATTAATTCTCTTTACTTTGTAGATAACTGCAATAAAGTATTAGAATTTAGAGAACTGAAGTGGCAGATTAATCTTGGAACAGATCATTTTCCTGGGCTCAATGAGCATACCAATGTTAAAAGTTTATTGAAACAAAGTTATTTGAAGTTGCTTATATTTTAATAGGTTTTACACTATTAAATAAATCATGGTACATTTTTTCATTTAACATACGTTTTAATGAAACAGTATGATTTTTTTTTTTTTTTTTTTTTTTTTTTTTTTATGAAAACAAATTTTGAGCTACGGAAATTACATTGTTTAATTAATTTTAACTGATTGGTTCATTTATATTTGTAGGAATATTTAAACGTTGATGTAGTTACTTATTATTTGTTCCATATTTATATTAAAAAGGAATGAAGGCACTAAAAAGGCTTGCTCTTGGTCCATTTTATTTCTGTTGCTATTCCAGTTTTTCTGAATTAAGCACTTTGCCTACAAGGTTTTTCATTTATGTACACACACACACACACACACACACACACACACACACACACACACACACAATAACTTTCTTGTGTTACTGATCTTACCTTATTATGCCTCTTAACCTGTCACTGTGAATTGCTTGGAACAGAATTGTACTGCTAAAAGTAATCGTTTTTGAATTGTAAACTAAACTATTATGCATACTACTGTCTGTAACTGGAGCTTTTCTCCTCTGGTCTCTACTGAAAAACGGTGCCTGGCCCAGCTGGACTAACCAGATTAACAAACGTCAATAAATGATCTTCTTCTTCTTTCGGCTTTTCCCGGTTAGGAGTCGACACAGCGGAACTCCGGTCCGCTAATGATTGGCAGTAGATTTTTATGGTCCCGAGGTCTCAGCTTGACTCCCAACCTTCAACGAAGGCACGCCCATTTACGCATGTCTTTCGAACGCCACTCGACCGCAGGGAGGACATGCAGACTCCACACAGAAGGCGCTCCAGCCGAGAATATAAATATGGGTCTACCTCACTTCACCTAAAACTCATTTGACCGACATTCATTTCAGAGAGACCAAATCGCCTAAAGTACATTTCTATGGGAAGTATCTAAAGTAATATGGCGGATGTTTTGTGCTTTCCCAGCACTAGTGGCAGCATGTAGAGTACTGTGAGGCAATTAACAGGTATATGACCTTTTCCCCACTGTAGTGCAATCCTGGAGTTAGTATATATAGTTGGGGGGGACAGCCCCCTACGTTGGAGGGTGTGGGGGATAGCCCCCACTTAGTTTGGTTTTATATTGTCTGGCTTCTATTAACAGGATAAGTAAGTAGTTTTTAAGTTGTGGAAAGAGGCAGTCATTAGTGTTATTAGTGTGTTTGCTTATGATTTCCAATTTAGTCTTTTGAAATTTAGCATTGTAAGCTGTCAGTGAAATGAGTTGTCAGTATTGTGAAATTTAGGTGATTTGGTCTCGGTGAAATGAAAGTCAATGAAATGGGATTTCAGTGATGTGAAGTAGACCCACACATATATATATATATATATATATATATATATATATATATATATATATATATATATATATTACAAACACCATATATACACACATGCATACAGATGTATGTATGCACGTGTGCACACACACAAACACACACACACATCCATCCATCCACAGCCCTTCTTCCCCATTTTGTACATGGGATCAGGGTGTAACTTCAACAGTGAGAATCATCTACAGCCAGTGATCACACTACCGTGTGGCTAGCCCATCCATTATTGTTCTTTTAAACCACAGATACAAACACCTACTGGCAATTTAGAGTGCCCAATTCACCTACTACATGTATTTGGAATGTGGAAGGAAACTGGATCACCTGGAGAAAACCCACTCAGACATAGGGAGGACATGCAGATTTTGTACAGGCGGCATCTTAGCCAGGAGTCAAACAGAGGAACTACTTGCTGTAAGGCAACAACACTACACGCATACTCAAGTATGCACGTTTTGCTATCTATTACTACTTTCACAGGAGTTTCACGTCTTGCAAATATCTTGATTTTAAGTGATTTCTGAAACAGTTGTATCCTTGATTTGCACTACTTCTAGATAGTCTGCATAAAATACAAAGTTTAGATTTTTTTTTTGCTGAAACAAGATAAAACTCCAACCTTTAAACATGGCAATGCCAAAATTTTCAGAGGTATCTTCGCTTTCTAATTCTGTTTTCTATGCATGTCACAAAGTTCACAGTTTAGGACTATATGTTCAGTTTCTACCACCATGCTGGAAGAGCATACAAAATCTTTCACTCTCTCCATGTCCCTAGACATTCCCCTATCAAACACAAGGATTTTCACTTGCATCTGATTGTTTAGCTGAGATGGAACATTACTACCCCCCCCCCCCCAAACAATAAACCTTTAAACCTTATATGTAAAATACACCTTCCTTGAAAGCATATTATGGTCTGATCAACACATGTAAATGCTTTGGTAGCCCTACTGCTCGTCTCTGCTCAGAATGTTGAATCCAGCAGACTGCCAGTATCCTTTCAGATGGGGACTTGGAGAGGAGTGAGAAGGTCAGTGTTGCTTTCGCCTCAGCTTCTCTCTCTTCTCTGAGTTTGTGTAATTTTTGAGTTGGTGTGTCTCAATACATATACATGCATACACATATACATACACATATATAGAATATGTATACACATACATATACACACACAGTTTGTGTATTTTGCAATTTTGGGAGTGTCAGCAATTACGGTTGCATCCTCCTAAACTTTATGATGCTTTGGAGTCAAATAATCACATATTAATTAAACAAGAGATGATTATTCAAAGTGGACCCAAATGACTGCAATGTATAACCACCTTGACATATAGGATTTACTCTTCTGTTGCTCCTCCTTTAAGTTCATAGAGTTGCTCATATGTCAGTGGAATTTATTCTGGGCCACAAGACTTCCAGATCTTCCAACAGCAAATCTTCTTTACATTCAGATAAGATCAATGAGGCACATCAACTACATGCATTAGTCTTCCTGGTGCATCTTATTTCTTGCCAGGATGCCATCATTCATTTTAGTTTAGCTGGGTTGTGTAGGAATTTTATGTAGAAGATTTGCAAGGCTTTATGATCTGTCTCAATGCTAATATGCTACCCATATACATAATCGTGACATTTCTGACATCCAAAAACTATGGCCAGCAGCTCTGTCAAATTTTGTACATCCATTGAAATCTCTAGCTATACATACAAGAATTCTTCCCAGCTGCAGCAACAGTGCTCCTAGCCCTTTCTGAGTTCTATCCACTTGAAGGGCAGTATGGCATGTATTACAGGTAGCCGATGGTTTCTTCATTGAGTAGCTTTATTAGAATTACAGCTGAATCTGATAAGTGAGGTATTAACTTGAGCAAGTACTGAACCTTCCACCAAGAACCACATTAATGAGGATTTGTCTGTTGCAGTTTGTTTATCTACAGTAGCATGCTATGGTGCCTTCCCCTCCCAACTATAGGTTAGCTCTTTAAAAAAAAACACAAAAAAAACTCTTCTACAACTATAGTAAACTGCCTACTACATTTGTAGCAAGCAGTTCTTATGCAACAATTTATGTCACACATGACGCACTAAAGTGCTTCAGATTTTAAAAAAAAAAATCTTTCCTTTTAAACTGTAGTAAACTGCCTGCTACAATGTAGTAAGGAGCTCCTACAGTTTTTGCCATACATGGACTGCTAAGCACTTCAGTTCTGCCAATAAATGCAATATCGGCATATGAATGCTTGTAATGCACTGCACTGAAGATTAATTGAGCCACCTAGTACTTTACACGCCTAGGGTGGCTGCCCCCTTTGTCCAACCCTAGCTACACTACTATATACACTTTATCATCCTTACATGTCTTATCTGTAAAGCCATGGAATGTATTACAGCTGACCTCATAAATCAAATGTTTTAATGAAGCCTAGACCTAACAATGGCTTAAATCCTGTCCCCCAGCCATCATCTTTCATCAAATCATAAACTTATTTCTTTGGGTAACCTCTTACCATACACACTTGTTTAAACTTAGCCAATTCATCCCACACATCCTCATGTTGAGATTTCATCCTTAATACCAGTATTGCCTACCCTTTGACCAAACTTTTCTTTTGTGTTTATGGGTGGCTGCTGGAATAGTATAATTAATCATTACAGAAGGTCTCTCTATTCTATAAATGTTTGACCTAAATCCCTCTGTTGTATGGGAAATGAAGGTATCAAGGCTGCTAAATCCTTTCCTTGTTCCAGCTGTATGTAAAATGTAAATAATCAGTAGTTGTGTTTAAATATTCTAAGACAAGATTAATTTTTTCCACTGTACCATCCCATAAAATAAATATATAATTTAGGAATCTGACATACAGATGGAGATTCTTAAAAAAATACTGTTAAACACATGTTGAGACTCCTGCCCTAGGAGACAGATGTTGGCAAAAACTGGGGTGCATGCTGCACCCATAGCCACTCCCCTTGTTTGTTGAAAGTATTCCCCCTCAAAGAAAATGAAGTTGTTATCACTATCACGGAAATAAAAGTTTCACAACCAAATAAACTTGTCTTTTGGTAGGGAAGAAAAAGTGTGAAGAATACTGTGAAATAATTCCAAACCTTCATTTTTGGGGATCACAGTAAATAAATTAATGACATATATTGTCAAAAAATTATGTCCTCTTTCCAAAGACTATTCTTTAAAAGTCCTAAAAAATTCCATGAATCTTTGATAAGGTGGGGGGGGGGGTTCTTTTTATAACTTCTTTCATCCATTTGTCTACCAGAACTGCCATAGGGTAGGTTTTAGATCCCTGCACAGAAACTATTGGCCTAAGGGGGGGGGGGGGTTACCACATCCTTGTGGATTTTCAGGATCCCTGGACTTGACCAAGAATTTACTGAAATGAATATAGCAATGTACGAAAAGTCCTTAGTAGTCAATATATCTAAGAAACCGTTGACTGATGCTCAGATTTCTCTTTTACAAAACCTGGTTTGCACCTTATTTTTGAGGCATTCTGTAGGAATGGATTTTCCAGTTGTCTCGATTTTTCAAGGCCTGCCAAAGTTACATAAGAACCTATACTGACCTCCACTCAGACCGACTGTTTCTGGGAGGGGGTGGTTTACAGAACCATTTTCTATACATGTGGACAAACAACTCAGGGTGGTTTTGGACAGAGTGAACACAGTACTCAGGGAAACTCAACAGTTTTGATGAGATCTTTATGCATTTGTAAGTGACATCTCCCCTGTGAGAGGTTTCATTATGGTTACATTTGATGTGGAATCACTATTTACAGAGATTCCTAATCTGCAAGGCATCAAGATGGTTAAGGCTTTTCTTTGTAGGCACAGCTCTTATGATATCAAACAGACTGATTTAATTTGTCTGTTTTGGAAGTGGTTTTAGAGAATAATGCCTTCATGTCTGAAGGGTCCTATTGTATACAGAGGGCTGGCATAGCTATGGGCACATCTTGAACCAATAGCTATGCCAATATGGTCCTAGCACATTGGGAACAAGAATATGTCCTGAAAGGTAACATTTCTGTAGCCAATGTTGCCTTTTATAGGAGGTTTGTTGACGATATTTAGTTATTACGGAATGGCACTGTTGAATAGCTTGAACATTTTGTAGCTTATTTACATGCTATCACCTCCTTTCTCAAGTTTACGTATCACCAATCAAGGGAGTACATACAGTTTTTGGATGTGTGTGTTTTGCTAGATTTGCATGGGTTCTTTGCCACAGGGCTTTATAGGAAGCCCTGTAGGAGAAATGCTTTGTTACAATGTGATAGAGTGTGCCTCCCTTACATTTATAAGAGCATTCTTAGGGGCAGGTGATGCAAATTTCTGGATTGAATAGTTCTGCTGAAGGGTTGCACAGGGATTTATTACAATTAAGCATTGAGTTCAGAGATAGAGGTGCAGTGATTTTTTAACACTAAGCTCTAGCAGAGCCAGACAAGTATTTCTCTGAAGGCAATAGGGCTAACTGTTCTGTGAGTGAAATTCTGGTTGATGGAGCAGAGGTCTTGAAGAATGGGTCTATACCCATTTCCCTTTTATATCCCAGTGACATAGGGGCTGTACATAAAACCATTACATCTAATTAGTCTATTTTACAGACAGATGATTGTATTAAGAGCCTAGTAGGAGACATACCTCACTTTAGATATAAAAATAAGAAGTCTGAAATGTCATTTATTTTACAGGAAACACTGTACCCCCTCACCACATTCTGCTAGTGATTTTGGCACATGTAGAGTCTAATGTTTTTATTCATCCTATTACAGGTTTCATTTTTAGGTTTAATGTCATATCTGATTGCCAGAGCACTGATGTGATTTACATTGCTGTCTGTGAGTCTTGTACCTGTTTTTATGTGGCCAAGATGAACCTCCCATTTTTTGGGCAGAATAGAGAATATTTATATAATATATGTATTAGTGATACTAGAAATACCTTAGCCAAGCATGTGTCAGAGAATGATGGTTCACACAGGTTTATGTTTATGGTCATTGAAATTGTTAAATATGATGCAGACTTGGGGGATTTCAGGAATTACACAGAGAACAGGGAATTGTATTGGACAATCAAGCTCTAAGCAGATAAAATACCAGGTTTCAATGTGAGGGTCCTCTCTAAGACCCATTTTGAAGTCTAGAGATTTGTGAGTGGTCATTTTTAATGATATAGGTTTGGTTACTGGTTGTATTGATTTTGAATTTCTTTTTATTTGCTGACTTATGGTTTTATTTGTTATGGTCTGAAGAAGCACCCTCTGGTGAGAAAGAGCTTATCAACTTTTATTAAAGTTTCTGTGCCGATAATTGTGAACTTATTTATTTGCATTTTGTGTCTTTGTCTATTCCTTGTAGGGATTTTTGCCTACATATAAAAACATCTATGTAAACACTTCCAAGCAGAAATCCTAAACATTCTGGACTCTGTAGTATACTTGGACAGATGTACTTCCAGTAGTTATTGGTAGCTTTCCTTTCCAGTCCCTCTTTCCAATCTTTTCTAGACTCCTCTGATAGATTCTAACAGTTACAAGCAATACCCTAATATGCCCTAATAATTTTCTCTTTTTAGCACCTGCTTCTATTCTAGACTCAACTAAAAACTTTACCATAGCTGTTTTTTCACTTAGCACCCTCCCATCTCTTACTCTGCCTATATTATGTTATCAGTCCATGAGAAGGATGGCAGTCTGCAGTCCAAATTTCTGCTTGCCCTCATCCCACTCAACTGACATTCCCCTCTATAATCATTTGTATTAACTTTCCCTCCTTAATTATTTGCTGCCAGTACCCTGGTTCTTTTGCTAATTTTCTCCAGTAAATTCCATTTCCCTCTTGCCTATTTTCCATACTCTTACTTGCAGTCATTCCTATCTTTAAAATTTCCTTTCTTCGTTCTTGTGTTGGCTTAGTTCTTGGAATACTTTGTTACTTCTCAATTAGGTAATGAGGAGTTCAGTACAGTGAGGCAAGGGACAGGCCTCAGCCAGGCCTGTCTATTTATCACTGGTCCCATGGCTGCCAACCTACAGAGATGCATCAACAGCATCAACGCCACATCTGATGGTCTACTCTGCTATCCAAGTAGACAGGCTGTATAAATCTAGAATTGAGTCTCTTAAGGCTTTGCCTGGTAACCCCTGAGCCTTGTCCTTTAGCTGATACAAAAGTCTCACTTGGTATTATAACATGTGTGCTTGAAGGCCAAGGTAGCAGGAGTGCAGACTTTCTTCCTAAAAAAGTCCAAGATTTCACTCTCTTGGTTGGAGCGCTAGTAGACCCCCTAGTTAGCATCCATATGCACCATGCCTGGACTGGTAATACAATTTACATAGACATATTTACAGGATGCACAACCCTATAACGTAGTCTGGCTTTCTAGAAGCAGTGGCAGGATCCTGGTGCCAAAGGTGCAGTACTAAATGCATCTTCCAAGGCTTCAGGCAGTGCAGATATTGTTGTTGGTTTTGTCTCGGGTAAGTCCAGGAGGTCCTTGTATCTCTTCTTGGGATCTGAAAACTCCTTACACATCCATTTGAAAGATTCTTCTTTCAGTTCAGAGTATCATGAAATGAGAAACCCTCTAGTGGGGACACACAGGCAAGACCTCCTCAGTATTTGACTCACAAGTGTGAGGGGAAGACTTCAGATCCGTACAGTCCAGTTCATCCATTTCTGCGTCAGAGGAATCTGGATCCTTAGGGGGTATCCTGCTTCTTAAAACTAGGGTCACCTAACACTGACTCCTGCTCTGAAGATGCCTGCAGGTTCTTAAAGTGTACAAAATCTTAAGCCAACTTCAGTAAGTCCTGACAGGGTCACTATGAAACAAAGGGATGAAGGCCCACTCAGCTCATGTGGAAGCAATATAGCAGATGTCTGTTACCTAGCTACAACTGGCCTGAATCCTGAAAATGGATAAGTGGCTGGACACTGCTGACCTCAGTCTTGGAACCAGAGATGCCCTTACACACCAGCACCAAGAAAATACAACTCACCCCTTGGAAATAAAGATACAGGTATCATAACCAAACACCTGTGAGAAGGCTTTCAAACTAACTGACAGCTGGAGCATTTCAACTTGGGAAGAAGTGCTGTCATCTTAAAATGGAGTGGCCTCTTGAGGAACACCACCACAGTTCTTGGAGCAAACTTCAGACATCAGGGTCAGGGCCCCCAAAAGCACCTCACCAAATCCAATGCACTACAACCAGGAGAGATCTTCAGCTTCTGACCAGATAGCATCCTCCACTGTATCCCTCTCACAACTCATGATGGCATGATGGGTTGGGGGGGCATTTGCAGTAGGCATGACTGATGCCATAACAGGTTTGATCAAGGTATGCAAGTCTTCTTTGGTTCAGACAGTTTTGAAGAGTATTTGCTCTCTACTTAACGGCCTTCTGGTTGACACACGCACAGTAAAAGGCAGTTAGGAAAGTCATGCTTAGGCTCCAAACAAAATAAACTTGTGTGGAAGTCTTTATGTGGAATTTGCTTTCTACAAGAAAAGCACCTAGAAGTTTTACCTTAACGTCTTAACTCTACATCTAACAGCTAAAAATATATAACTGGTATAAATATGCACAGCTCAGTTAGGGAGATAAGACTGTTTCCCAAGCAGGGTAATAAGTTATCTGAAAGCTACAGAAGCCAGGCCAAACCAGCACAGTGACAAACACTTGCTCAATATGCATCAATCTGCACTCGCATTGCAGCAAAAAAGGACTAAAGATGGTGTAAGCAAACAAATGTCATATCAAATATCAATATTGTGCAGACATTTAGGTGGGAGGACATTTGTTCTGGAAATCAGGATGGATGTCCACCCTTTTTAGGCAGAAGTCCCAAGAAATATCTCAGAAATCATGCTATGCACTGCCTCTCTCAGTACTTTCATAGGATCATAGGACTTTACTAGGCTTTTGACCCAGAGGCCATTTCAAGCTTAGCTGTTTCATCCCAATGTAATACCAATGATACTTTAGTCAATACCCAGGGCTGAATTTAGTAACGACTGCCCATGTCCAGAAGGGTTGTAGGTGCTATCCCCAATAAAAAATTTATGGTGCCCCATCTACTCATCCAGGTTCCATTTGAACAGGGTCATGGAGGTGCTCTGCTTCACATGAATTGGCAATCAATTCTAAAGATGTGGCAGTCACAGGGAAACAAATCTGTCCCTCCAGCATGTCCTATTCAAGTCGCAGGCCATATTTATGTCCCTGGAATGGGTGGCTTTAGTCCCATTTAATTAATGGATATGCAGCAAATTCATTAGGTTTGATTTGGAGATTGCTCTGTAAGCCAGGTATACGTCTCCCCTAAGAAGTCTATACGATACTGAGTATAGTGACAGGGACTTTAGTAAGTCAGTGTAAGATGTGCTGGAGTCCCTTGATCTTCTTCGTTAGAACCCTCTGAGGTCTCTCCAATTGCTGCAGGTGTTTTGTACTGTACATGCCAAAAGGGGCATTACACTCAATTATGGGCCTGATTAGTGACGAGTATAGATGGGTTATAACCTCCTTTGCTCTAGAGGTGATGCCTTTGCTAAACAAGTGTGCTACGTAGAAAGCCTTCCTTACTACAGTAAACACATGGTGGTCAAAATTAAGGTCGCAGTCTACTTGTGATCCCAGATCCTTTACCACTTTGTAGGTACATAAGGTACTGTTGTTAATGTGACAGTGTGAAGGGACTTTGTTTTTACCAAAGGGAATGATGATGCATTTCTTTGCATTTAGTTTGAGACTGTGACCAAGACACCAGACACTGGTCTATGTAAGACCCTCCTGAAGTATACAGATATCATCTGGGGATTAGACAACTGCACCCAGTTTGCAGTCCACAAACCTGATCAGCCACAGCCCCTTAGTTTTCGGCTGTACTTCTGAGAAGTATATACCAAACAATAGGAGGCCCAGCACTGACCCTTGTGGTACCACTCTGGTGATAGGTTTGTTGGTTGATGTGGAGTCACCCACTTTGACAGTGTGTGACCAGTTTGTGAGCCATTTGGCCACCCATCTTACAAACAAAGGGGTTTACATTCAGTTTGCTAAGTTTATCGGTAATGCCCGAGTGAGGGATTGTGTCGAAGGCCTTGGCCAAGTCGAGGTATGCTGTGTGCACAGATTTGCCCTCATCAGTGGCCCTGGTCACATTTTTGAAGAAATACACCAGGTTTAACAGGCAGGATCTGCCCTTGACAAAGCCAAATTGGTCCAGATCCAGGATTTGGAGGTCGCCTATGTCTTTATTTATGAGGTCCATGATGATGCTTTCCATGCCCTTACAGATGAGGCTGGTCAGACTTATGGGTCTACAATTCCCCAGGTCTGTTGCTAAGCCACCTTTGTGAAGGGGAATAACTGTTGCTGTTCTCCATTCTGCAGGAACATAGCCTGTATTTAGGCTGTGACTGAATAGGGTACTTAACGGTGATGCTAGTTCATGTTTTAGTTTGTTTACAAGCCAACCAGGGATGCTGTCTGGTCCCATAGAAGCTGTGTTTTTTTTGCCTTAGACAAGGCTTTAGTGACCTGCTCTTTGGATATGTAGGGTGGGGGAGTTGGTGGGAAGGCTTGTAATAAGTTTGGAGGGGATAAGGGAGTTAAATTTTTGCCAAATCTGTCTGCTAGCAGGTTTGCTATCTCTGCTCTGTCTGCCAGCAGGTTTGCTATCTCTGGAGGATCAGTGTGTATCTGATACCATTAATCATTAGTTTGGCACATGCTTGGGTCTTACTTTTTACGCTGCATATGTAGCTGTAAAAGGACTTATGGTTATCCTTAGCTGTGACTGCTAAGTTTTTCTCAAAGTTATCCTTAAAGGATTTGACATGTTGTCTCATTTACCTGTTGATGCTGAGGAGGGTGCTTTTCCATTGTTGGGGCCTCACCTTAGTTTTCTTAGACAGCAACGTATTCCATTTGTTGTAAAGTTTGTTGATGCTGGATGTCCACCAAGGTGGCTTGTTTTTACTTGGGGCTCTGTCTCGGATTCTCTCTGGAACAGCCAAGTCTATACACTTATATAAGTGATTGTACAGGGCTTCAGGGCAAGCTTTGGTGTAGTTATCACTTCCAGATGAGGGTGGGGCTTGAAATGTTTTTATACCTTCCCCTAGAAGGATATAGTTTGCCTTGGTGAAGTTTTTTTAGTCTGACCTCGCCCTTTGTGAGTTCTGGTGTTAGTGGTAGTTTGAAGGCAACTGATTTGTGGTCAGATTTAACTAATGAGGGTCTGACAGTTGCGGTGGTGCATCTGTTGGTCATGTTAGTGAGGACCAGATCTAACAAGTTTGTTCCTCTTGTTGGGATTTGAACAATTTGTTCCAGGGCATTTCAATTAACAAAGTTAAGGAACATTTGCACTAGTGAGTTAGGGCTAGAGTAGGTTTCCCAGTTGATGGTGGGATAACTGAAATCCCCCATGACCAGAGTGGCAATATTTGAATTGACCCAAGTTTGGTCAAGTAGGCCTCATGTGCATCATGATTCATTGAGGGGGATCTATAACTAGCTATGATTTGAATAGGAGTCATACCCACAGTAATCCGAATTTGGAGTAACTCCATGGAGTTGTCTTGTCTAACCAGTTGGGAAGTGACTATCTCACCGCCTCCTTTGGTTCTTACACGTTAGTTTTACGGTATCAAAGTGTTGAAGGCATTGTAACCTTGCCAGGCCAGGGTACTCTCTGAGGCCTTTAACTAGATTTCGGCAACTGCGCAAACATCTCCATCCTCCAGTGATAGGAGTGCTTCCAGGGTGTGAGTTTTTGGTTTAGGCTCCTAGCATTTAGCAGCATAACCCTTAGTTTGTTCTGCTTGGCAAGTTTCATGTCTGCAATTTTATTTTTGAGAGCTTGCCTAAAAAAGTCACTATGGGGAGGCAAAAGCCTTTGCCAGCAACCGAAAGCTTAGTGGTTCCAGGTGCAAACCATCTCTAGGAAAGCAGAGGGGGTTTGTCGATTATGTCATCCCAGGCTGACAGAAACTGGATCCCCTTTGAATGACACCTAAAACTAAGCCAATTATTGAAATCAATCATTTTTTGCTTATACTGCAGCATCATTCTAGGTGAGGGCAAGATGCTGCTCAAGGCCAGGGACATACCTGCCTGGGACACGCACTCAAAGAGCTCAATCATGTTTCTTTTCATATAGTCCAGTGAGGTACATCTCAGGTCATTCACTCCAACATGAACTGTGACAGAGTTATAATGGTAGTTGCTGAGACAGACCTGAGCGCATGCATGATCTGACTAATCCTGGCACCAGACAGGCAGCTGACCGTGACTTTCTACTTGTCTAACCTGGTGAGTGAGACATCCATGTGTTTCACTATGGAGTCTCCAATGCCAAGTAAATTTTGTTTATGAATGTTACACCTTGAGGGCTTGGTAGGTGAGACACTGGTGTTGCTGTGTGTCTTTTAGCAGTCTCTGGCACAAACAGCAACAGTCTTCAGATAATGGCACTGGTGAAAGTCACTCTGAATTCTCTACAAAGGTGAAAAGCTGCAGCTTGGCAAGCTGGAGAATAGCAATGCTAGTGCCAGCGGTCCCACTTAAAATGTTACTGGCCAACAATGGTAGACGTTTAACTCACAAGTGGAAGCCACTTGCATCTTAAGAAAACCTGCTTTCTTACTGTCAGGTAGTTTGACTAGCAGTGGTCAAAGCCTGTACAAAGAGCACTGTTTTGGTTGCAAAGCAAATGCATCATGCAGTTCAGCACCTTTACAGCTAATGTGAATGACGTCAAGGATCACTGGAGGGGGAGGCTGCACTTCCTACAGTAGTCCACAATTATGGATTCCTTGTGTGGGAGGTGAACATCCATAATCATGGAAAGGATTACTCTGCAAGGTTGCAGCTGTAACTCCCATATATGACTCTGGATTTTCTGCCAAGAAAACAGACTTTTGAAGTGCAGAACATGTTATCTATCTTACTTGGAACAGGATCAGAAGTGGCTGAGTGGCCCCAGTTAGCCTACACTACATTCCTTAATGTATTTATAATAGAGGAAATTAAAAGTTATGTACTCACCATAACTATGTAACTGTGTTGCCCATTTTCATTCTTCTTCAACGTATGGGTCTCAGGTCCATCCTCGGATCTGTCTTGACCACACTTAGACTCTTGTATCTGACTCTTGAGCTCCTCTCTTTACCTATAATGCCTCAGAGCCCTGTAATACCTCAGATCAAGTTTGCTGCCCCATAAACATAATGACTCACTATAGCCCAAATAAAAAGAAAAGGAAAAACAGGGGCTCAAACAGGAACAGTGGTTCCAACATCACCATTAGGTCACTCCCACGTGAAAGGACTGGGGGGAGTTGAGGAAGAATGAAAATGGACAATGCAGATGCATAGTTATGGTGAGTACATAACTTTTAAATCTAATGTTGTCATTTTTATTCATTCTTCAACATATGGGACACAATCCCCAGTTATGAGAACCTTGGGTGGCCCTCATGGAAGGATCTTCCAAAGTATTGCAGAACCAAAGGCAGCTCTGCCTCTGGAAGTTAAATCCAACTTGTAATAAGCATTAAAGATATGGCATTGGACCAAGAGGCTGGAGCACAAATCTCATCAATAGAAGCTCTGGACCAGAAAGCAGATGAAGTAACCATGTATCTAGCAGAGTAAGCTTTTAGTGGTCTGGGCAAAGACAGACCTCGTTGAGTATAGACAAACGATATGCAATCTGTTAACCACTTTGCTAAGGTAACTTTGGAAGCTGGTTTTCCCAACCTAATGGAAGCAAAGGAGATGAACAACTGATCATTTTTTTTCTAAAATCCTTTGTCGAATGAAGATAAAAGCAGGGTCGTCTATGCACATCTGAGAGATGAAGCATGTATTCACCTTTGTTAGAAAATTTTGGGAAGAACACAGGTAAGTTGATGACTTGATTGATGTTCACCCTCAAAGGTTACTTTGGGCAAAAAAGATAGATTAGTACGTAAATTGACTCTATCTTTGTGGAAGATCAAGTAAGGGAATTTTGAGGGGAGTGCCTGGAGTTCAGAAACTTGCCTCACCGAAGTAATAGCCAATAGAAAAACTGTTATTCAATAGAGAAACTCGAGATCAAACTTGGCCAAAGGCTCAATAGGAGTCTGCATCAAAGCCTGCAGTAACAGTGTAAAATCTCAGGGTGGACTGGAGGTCTAAGCAAAAAGATACCTTTATGGAATGCTTTGCAGAGTTTAGAAGAAGCTAGAAGGAAAGTATTATCGTCAGTATGATAATTTAAAATGACTGCTAACTGAATTTTAATAGTGGAAAATATAGCTCCAACTTGAAAAACTGAATCAAGAAAATGTAGGACAGCAGGAATAGGTGCAGTAAAAGGATCCAAGTCTCTCTGGCAGGCCCAGTAAGATAATCTTTTCTATTTATTCTTGTAATCCTTTTTCCAAGGGAATCCATGCAAACCCGGTAAAATTTTACCGGATAGGACAGAGGCTGTAGAATAATTGACCAGTGAACCACTAGTGTCCACTGAAGAACACACATATGGAATCAAGCCATTGGGACTAAGGTAACAGCTGCTGACATTGATCCTAGAGCCTGAATAACTAGCTTTGCTGGGGGAGAAAGGTGTGAAAGAATCTGTCTCACCAGCAGTCTATCGCACTGTACTCTGTTTGATGGAAGAAAGGCCAATTGACTGCTAGTGTCCAGGCAAGCCCCTATAAACTCCAAAGACATGAATGGGTTGTAGACGGGACTTAGCACAAATAACTGTGATTCCTAAAGAGTGGCATAAATGGAGTAAGTAGTTCCTTGGTTTCTCAAGGAGATGCTTGAGTGGGGGTGGTGAGGAGCCATTTGAGTAGATAAGGAAACACTCTGAATCAGAGCAGTTTCAGGTGAGCTGCTACTACTGCTATGCATTTGGTGAACACCCTGGGGGCTGTGGTGAGCCCAAAAGCCAGGGCTATGAACTGGTAATAAAGGACCCCCAGCCAAAAGTACAGGAATCTCCAGGAGCATCTGTTCATTTTGATATGATAATACGTGTCCTGGAGATCGATAGAGCACATCCAATCATCCTTATGTGTAAAGGGTAGAATAGACTGAACCATGACCACTAGAACCTGGAGTTCTATACAAACTATTTAGATTGCTGAGGTCCAGAATGGGTCTCAGGTCCTCTGTTTTCCTTGGCACTAAAAAGAACCTTCAGTAAATTCTGAATCCTCTCTGATGTGGTGGGACCTTTTGGATGACTCTTTTAACTAGCAACTTTTGGATTTCTAAGGCTGCTAACTCCCACTGACTGGGAAGAACATTGGAGGCCTTTTCGATTTGGTGGGATTTGCAAAAAAAGGAATGAAATAGCCTCTGGACATATTTTTTGTGCCCAAGTGTCTTTTGTGATTGATGCCCAGGCTTCTGAGTGCAGAGACAGGTGCCCCCTGACCGCCTCCAGAGAACAGCAGTTAGGTAACCAGTTGGGTAACAATTCAGGAGCACTAGAAGTTTTTATCTAAGAAAGCATCTCAAAACCCTTGGTTCTGTTATCCTCCTCTGCCGCATGGGTGGTACCTTCCATTGGACCCCCTCCCCCCAGCCTCTGGGGGAAGTTTCCCCTTGTGAGTCTTGGAAAGGACCTTGTGACAATCTGAACCACGTCTTTTTACCTCTGCCCTGATTCCTAGAAAAGGATATCTGTGGGGTAGAAAAATGTATTTGCATGGCAGACAAGGTCTTTCCATCTTGCTCGCTATGAGAGAGCATTTCTTTTACTGTTGGGCCAAACAAGGAAGATCCATCAAAGGGATCATTGCTGAAAGAAGACTTGAAAGGCTCAGCAAAGTCACATAAGTGCATCTAGGCATGTCTCCCAGTGGCTATGCCTGAACCTGCCACCAGTGGGGAAGCTTCCGCTGCATGAGAAATTAAGCTCATAGATGCATTGGAAATAGACTGATGGGTGGTTACCTGTGAAGATGGCTATTTATGCTCCTCCGCAACACAGACCTAGGAAGAGACTTGGAAAGTTCTTTTATCAATTCTCTCTGCAAATTTGGTGAAATGTGCCAAATAATTCAGAAACCATAAAGCTAAGGTTGCTGAGGCATAAATGTGCTTTCCAAACCTGTCCACTTCCCTGGACTCTCTGTTAAGAGAGTAAAACGCTGTTCTGTTAGCTCTTTCTTAATGGCTGCCACCACAACCATGGCATCCACAGGAACTCCTTTACTCCAATAAGGTCTGTCTTTGGGCAGAGCAACAAATTTATTGGGGAAACGAGGGATGGGTTCTACTCTATCTGGTACCTTCTTTGCCCGGGTGAGACACAAGATCTATATGTCATTCACTGGGGGAATAACCCACGACATAGGCCAGACCTGAAGGCTTCTAGGAACACTAAATCTTCCTGGGAAGGGGAATCAGAAGAACATGCAGCTTTCTGGCTAAGGATCTGTAGAATGTCTCCAAAGGAGACGTCTTCTGGGGAAGACCTTGATGATCCCTACCTTTCGTCGAAGTCAATGTGTTTGGTTAAGGATTCCTGAAAGGAATCTACGTGCCGCTGTTTGCACGATCTCTTCTGGGGCACCTCTTCATTTCGATGACCTGAAGAAGTAATGGAAGAGAGGGGAAGTTCTTGCAGAGAAACTGCCTGGAAGCTTGCAAAGGATGGCTTTCCCTGCAGGATAGGTTGATAAGGCTCAGAACATGGATCCAAAGGAGATAAGGTGGTAGGATCCAAAGAGATCAGAGTAGACTGGACTCTCAGGTGAGAGAAAGTCCTCTCCACCATGTCAAAGGCAGAAGGTTTGGGATAAGCAATTGCTGGCCTCAATGGAGCTGAAGCTCAAGGTGCTGCTGAGCCCCAACCCTGCCCGGGCTCCTGACGCAAAGGAGGAGTTGGACCTGAGCTATCCAGTGTCAAAACACCAAGAGGAAGTGATTTGAAAACCTGGGAATTTAACCCACTCCCTGGATCTGGCACTGAAGCTTTGGCTCCCAGACTTGTCCTGCTCTAAGGGGATGAGCACTGAACGAGTCAGGCACACAGTCAGAGAACTAACGGTCTTTGGATCTGACACATTGACTGTTGGAATTCTTGGATCCAAGAGCTATGAAATCGCTGCACAGATCTGAAAGGGAGAGACAACTGGATAAGATATAGGTCAGACACTCATGGATCTCATGGAAGACAGAGCCAGTAATACTCCCATCTGAATCTGAGCCCTGAGGAACTTCCTCATCATCCTATCCACATCAGCCTTGAAAAGACTCCGGGAGGACCTAATAGAGGATGACATGGAAGGGGGAATGTGACATTCTGTTTGAGTCTCTTGGAAATAGGCTCTGGTAAAAAAAAACGAGGGCTTCAAACCGGAGGAGATTTGAGTGTCCCTGACGCCAGATCAGAAGATGTCAGATTCAGTCTTTTAGGCAACTTAGCAGGCGGCTCCGAGGCTGGAGCAGGTTTCGACTGATTGGACAGAAAAGCATCCTCTGTACTCCCTCGACTCTGAAGAGTATTTTTGTTTCTCAGTGGGAATTTCAGCCCCTGAATCAGAACCAGTAGTGAAACCAGACACAGGCAGCAACCATTTTAACATCAATCTGTTATGACAATCGCTTCTTAAGACCCACGAATTGAAACCAGTACAAATGTGGCAGGAAGTTTCAAGGTGGGCCACTCCTAAACAATACAGGCACTCCCTGTGAGCATCAGAATTGGATATCTTATGCCCACAGGAAGTGCACTTTTTAAAACCTGTTGGCTTTTCAGCCATATCAACAAGAAAGTACAAAAACTAGTAAGAAAGTTTTTTTTTTTTTTTTTTTTTTTATAGAAATAAGAAAATCTACAAGCAATGGTATATAAGAAATACTCTATGTAGGCAGGAAATTTTTTTATAAGGAAAGGAAAGAAGAAAGATTTACCAACAATGGTAACGAGAGTACCTGAAAAACATTGGGCAGGAAACAAGGCTTGAAAACCTAAATTAGAGAATACTTGACAATAGAAAATGGAGGAAGTGTAAAATGTAGAGAAGAAATATATATGAAATAGACATTTTTTCTACCTCAACTCTCAAATAGAGTCCAAACAACATCCCAAACACTCAAGATAGTGTGATCCACATCTGAAGAATAGAACCAGCAAACAAGAACTGAGGTAGTACAGGGCTCTGAGGAATTATGGGTATAATTAAGCTTGAGTCTCGTATCCGAGCATCTAAGTAAATGCAGTTGAGCTGGATCTGAGGACAGATCCGAGACTGATACATTTTGCTCATCAGCATGGAAAGCCTCTCAAAACACAAGCAGTGGTATCAAATTGGCTTCATGAGCTCAGTCCTCCACCTCATGAATTGTCTTCAGAGATTCCCTTAAAAGTAAGGTACTACAGAGAGGAAAGCTGCATGTTCTGATTCTTCCTTGACATCATGATTAGGAGAGTTGGTTTATATGGGCACAATTTTCAACCTTTTCAAAGAATAAGCACTGTTCTGCAGCTGTGCTCTGGTAAATCTGACTGACTTCAAGAAAGAGGAACTAGAGTAACATACATTCAGTCAGTGTGGTTCCCTGACATGGGTGCAACCTGGAATCACGCAATTCAGAATATACCATCTCAGAGGAGACTGCTGGTGGATGAACTGACATCTGTGAAACTGACATTAATAAAAACTGGTGGATATGGATCTACACTGCTATAATCACTAAACATACAGCCACAACATCAGTGAGATCATCGACGGGAGTGAAAGTAATGTTGAGTGAACTGATAATGGCTGAATTTGTTTCAGCGGTAATACCTGAGGAGGCTAAACTTGCAATGGCCAAGCTAGATGGAAGAAAGAGATGCCAAAAAACTCTGAGAACAAACAGAAATCAGGACATGAAAATGTGGTTCTCTGAAGAATCTGCAGCTGGCTATACTAGCTAAAATTAATTGTGGGGACTGTTCATGCAGTTGTTCTCAGTGTGAGAAAGACATATTCAGCATGCTATAATTCTAACTTGACCGACAGAGGCAGATAACAGGTGCACTGGCAATCTGGATGTGACACAGCACTGATGGAAAGACAAAGGACTACAGACAACCGAACAAGAAGGAAACAGATCTACGAAAAAAGTAGAGCCAAAGCTGTTAACATTACAAATGCTCTTCTGCATGTCTAAATTTCTTAATAAAGGAGAATGTTGATCATTCTAGTAATGAAACCTGGTCCCTGTGATAGAATTACTGCCTGTGCTGGAGCAAGTATATTACTGCCATTCGCTGAAAAACACTTAAGGCTGTAAAATAATAAACAAAAACAGGGCAGACATGATGGGGGAACTTCAACAGACCCAAGGGTGAAGCCCGCATGAATTACCTTAATGAAGAATTTTGGAAAACTAGAGAAGATTTTCAGGAGAACCTATATGACCTGCTGGGCTCCTGTAGCTTCTGTATATACTTCTATCTTTTGGATATGTTGTGGTAGTATGAAAAAGATGACCAAGATGGGTCTTTGGCATCATGGCTCTTGCTCATCTGGTGTCCCTTTTTATTAACTTAACTTAATAGGTTCATAGGTAGGTACTAGGCTATCTGCCCGAAGGCATTTATAAGCCTAGCCAGAATGTGTTGGCTTTCGCCGCCCCCTTAGATTAGTTCCCTGTGCCTCTGTCCAGCAGAGCCATTGAAGTGATCCCTGGGGTAAACTTTCTGTTTCCAATCCACTCGTCAAGGTTTCTCTTGAAGAGGGTTAGCGAGGAGCTCTGCCTAATGTAGATTGGAATCTTGTTTCAGAGCATGGGATGTCTCTGGGACAGGAATCTATCCCTCCAGCACATCCAATTTATTGTTGTGGTGAGGTTTAGATACCTGGAGCGTGTGGCTCAAGGGGATATGGTTTTCTTTAGGTGGAGCATGTCCATCAATTCTAGGTTGGACATGGCCTTGCATGTCAAGCAGAGATCACCTATGAGTAGGCAGTATGCAACAGAGTACAGCTGAAGTTTCTTCAGTCGAGCTGCACAGGGCATCTGCTTGAGGCCAGTGATCCTCTTGGTGAGGAACTTCTGTGGTCTTTCCAGTTGTTGCAGGTGTCTTGTAAGGTACATCCCAAATGGGGCATTGTACTCTATGATGGGTCTGATGAATGATGTATAGAAGGGCCCAATGACCTCTTTTGATCTGGATGCAAACCCTTTAGTGATTAGGTGGGCCACATAGAAGGATTTTCTAACCACTTTGGCAATGTGATCATCAAAGGAGAGGTTACTATCAACTTGGGTCCCCAGATCCTTTATTATGTCTTCCATATTTAGGGGGCTACCACCTATGTGGTAGTTTGTAGGTACTTTGTTTTTTCCAAAGGGGATGACTATGCACTTTTTGGCATTTAGCTTGAGACCATATTTTTGACACCAGGTATCTGTCTCAGTGAGACCCTTTTGGAGGATGTCTGTGTCAGCCGGAGAGTCAATTATAGCCCCTACTTTGCAGTCGTCTGCGAATTTGGTGAGCCATAGTCCTCTTGTATTTGCCTGTACCTCTGAGAAGTATATGCCGAACAGGAAGGGTCCTAGGACTGAGCCCTGGGGAACGCCACTTGTAACAGGTCTAGAGTCAGACCTAGCTCCTGCAACTCTTAACATGTGGGTTCTGTCCATGAGTCAGTTGGCAACCCATCTCGTGACGTAGGGTTTATGTTCAGGCTGGTGAGCTTGTCTATAATACCTGAGTGGGGAATAGTGTCGAAGGCCTTTGCGAGGTCTAGGTAGGCTGTGTCAACCACCTTTCCTTCGTCTATAGCCTTGGTAACTGTCTCAAAGAAGTCCACCAGGTTTAGGAGGCATGATCTGCCCTTAACAAAGCCGAACTGGGTTGGGTCCAGTGTTTAGAGGTTTCCAATGTCTCTGTTAATGAGATCCATGATGATGCACACCATAGCTTTGCAGGCCAAGCTAGTCAGGCTTATAGGGCGATAGTTCCCGGGGTCCATTGTGGCTCCACCTTTGTGGCGCAGAATAACTGTTGCTATGCGCCACTCTGTGGGCATGTAGTCTGTGGAGAGGCTGAGTTTAAACAGTGTGTTTAGGTGAGGGGTTAGTTCATCTTTGAGCTTGTGTAGGATGCAGCCTGGGACACCATCCGGTCCCATTGGTGCTGTGTTTTTGGCTTTGGAAAGGGCTGTTTTAACCTGAGTGCCTGTGATTTCAGGGGCACCACATTCTCCTGGTATAGTTATGGGCCCTTTTGGGGGTGAGAGGGGGTGAAGTTTGCACTGAACCTGTCTGCCAGGATGTTGGCTATATCGGTCGGTTCTATGTATTTTGTGCCATTCTGCACTAACTCCGAGCTGATCTGAGAATTGCCACTTAGATTCTTGACATAGTTAAAGAATGCCTTGTGGTTATCTTTGGAGTCCATGGCAATTCTTCTTTCATCGCTAGCCTTGGATGATTTTATGAAGGAACATAGTTTCTTGCTGATACTGATCAGGGATGTCTTCCCTTCTTGGGATTTTACTCTTTTCTGTACTAGTTTCCTCCTTCTATTGTATAGCTTGTTTATGGCAGGGTCCACCAAACTGGTTTGTTTTTCTTGGAGGAGTGAGTCTTGGTTTTGTTTGGGATAGCACAATCCATGCATTCTTGTAGGTGCCAGTAGAGTGCATTAGTAAAGGATTTTGCAGCTTGGACAGCGTTATCATTTAGCATGGGGGCTTTGAAACATCCCACCTTGGTCTTAAGTAACGTGAAGTTTACTTTTGAAAAGCTTTTCTCGGTGCTTTCTTTGACCAGGGTGGTGGCGGAATGTGGATATCCAGAGTGATTAGTTTATGGTCAGATCTAACCAGCGAGGGGTTGACATCTGGTGTGGAACACTGGTCGCCCATGTTGGTGATGACCACGTCCAATATGTTGTCTCCTCTGGTGGGGGTGTTAACCAGTTGATCCAGGGCATTTGAGTTTATAAATTCTAGGAAATGTTGGGCCAGGGAGTTTGTACTGGAGTAGTTCTCCCAGTTAATGTTTGGATAATTGAAATCACCCAATATCAGGGTGTTTGGTAGGACCTTTATGTTTCCAGGAATGTGGAGTGGGGGTCCTGGGACATGGTGGGTGATCTGTAGCAAGCTATAATTTGAATAGCAGTTTTGCCCGTTGTTAGTTGCATGTGGATGATCTCTGAAGCATCGTGCTGTGCCACTAACCTGGAGGTGTGGGAATCCTTGATGAATATGGATACTCCCCCGCCTTTTGTATTTCGGTCCAGGTTTTGTGGCCGAAATGTATGGTACGAGTTGTAGCCTGGTAGTGCTGGGGTGCTCTCTGAAGCCTTAAACCAGGTTTCTGTTACTGCACATTTATCGATTTTCTCCATACTGAGGAGTGCCTCGAGTGCGTGCATTTTGAGGTTTAGGCTTCGGGCATTGAGCAGCATTACCCTCAGTTTTTTGTTACTTGTGCTATTTACGGCGGTGGGTTTGTCTTTTGAGCCTTGCCAAAAAAAGGCACTATAGGGGGTGGCAAGAGCCTTGGCCAGTATTCGAAAGCCTAAATGTGACAGGTGCAAGCCGTCTCTAGCAAAGCAGCGTGGTTTGTCGAGCATGTCATCCCAGGTTGACCGACACTGGATCCCTCTGAATGACACCAGAAGCTTAGCCAATTGTTGAAATTGATAATTTTCTCTCTATACCATGGTATAATTCTTGGTAAGGGTAGGATGCTACTCAGGGTCAGGGTCATACCAGCCTGGGCTACATGATCAGAGAGCTCCTCCATGTCTCTTTTCATGTAGTCCAGGGAGGTACGGCTCAGGTCATTCACATCAACATGGACAATGACAGTCATATTTGTACTTGTTCTGGAGTGACCTGAGTGCTTATGTTATGTGGCGGATCCTGGCACCCGACAGGCAACTAACAGTAACTTTTTTCTTATTCAGCCTAGTGAGTGGGACATCAGTGTGCCTGACTATAGAGTCACTTATTACTAGTGTGCCGGGTATGTTATTTTGCTTAAGGGCTGTGATTGTGTGGCACACTGGTTTTGTGAAGTATGTGTTTCATGGTTTGTGTTGAGGGGGGGGGGTGGAGGCTGCTTGGATGTCTGCTTTGAAGGTCTCAGTTGCTTTTGCAGATTAGTATTTAGAGTCTCAGAGTATGTTTTTGTGTATTTATGTGTGATTTTTGCCAGTGCTGGTTGCATAGGTCTATGTGAGACTGGTGGTGTGATGCAAGTAATTCCCTTCTCCTCTTGACTGCCTGGTCCAGTCTTGGGTTGAGAGAGCTTAGCCTCCAGTTTGGCTGTATAACTGCATCTCTCTCATGTATTAGTGTTTGGTGGAAGGAGGAGAGGGCTGTCTGTGTAGATGAGGCAATTGTAACATTGCCTCAAAATGCCCAGATTCACCAGTTGGACTGGAGAGTACACCTGAAACTGCCCTTTGGACATGCCTGGATAGGTACAGTGAACTGTTTGACTGATTGGCTGGTAAGGTCGAATAGAGAGCCTTGTCCTTCATTACAGTATAGGGGGGGTCTAATGCTAAGGTTTATTAGTGTTTGCTATGAGTTTTGGGCAAGTGCAGGGATGAGAAGTGAATTTGAGTGCTTAAGTTGAAAGTTTGTCTAGTTCCAAGGGAAAAATTGAAGAGTAGACTTTGTGGAGCCGGCAACAGTTATACCCTGGCTAACCGGCTCTGACCAGCATGCAAAACCATGCAAATGCGGGTTTTATAGCAGGGAAATGAGAGAGATAAAAAGCCCAAAATGGCCAATAAACTACTAATTACTGGGCTGAAACCACTCCTCCAGGGACTGATAGGCTGCTCAAAGCTCCCTCTCTCACAGTGAACAGAGAAACTTCCTTCTATCCAAGTAAAGTATGGGCAAACACAGAAACTTGTAACACAGCCCTGAATTCAGCACTAACCTAAAAAATGGACTAAACTAGCTTTGAAAGGTGGGAAAACAAGTGTGTATATATATATATATATATATATATATATATATATATATATATATATATACTTTTTTTTTCCCAGAAAATAAAGCAGATACAATCAAAAAAACACTTTAAATGCACAGAAATAGCTATCACACTTGAATGTGTAGCCTACAACAGTTAAACAGGTAATTTAAACACAAAAACGACTTTGTTAAAAAGCAGGCAGTAAAATAAATACAATATGTAGCTGAAACAAGCTTTTTAAATCACAGAAACTCTAGAAAATCGACGTTTTAGGTGGAACTAGCTAAAGGCAGCAAGAAAATGCAGAAAAATGATACTTAATCATGCCAAAGTCTCTCTTTTGTCTTTCTGCTGCTGTTTAAGCAAACAAATGTCTTATGTTTTGCTCTACTTCCTGCATCCTGCCTCACTGAAGGAGTAGAAAAAATGTTCTTCTGTATATCACACTTTGGCCACAGGCAAAGAAGGCACTAGGCATGGCATATGAAAATAGTGCTTTCATTGTCACAGGAACACTTGCTGTCTGGAGATTCTACTGTGACAGAAATGACCTGGAAATAACTCGGAATCCATGAAGAGTGTACAGGTGAAATGGAATAAACAGACTGATTCTGATAATATACTGACCTTGGTCTTAAATCAGCACTAAAGAAATGGGTGGAGATAGTAGAACCATATATTTATGGATGTAACAAATGATGCAGAAGGGTGGTGAAAGCAAGCATATATCTACTTTGAATATGTCTGGCACTTAGCACAAAGGATTAAGGCTAGAAGGTATGTGATTCTTAACGAGACAGTGCTCCCAGATGGAGCCTGAAAAATATACATGTGGATCAGTACTCTATCCTAGTTAACAAATACACACTCATATTCAACTTAATTTCCTCAACGTGGATTCAACTCTCAGTGCTCAATCACAAAGAATGAAAGGCACGCACAGCAACAAGCCTTGGGACCTGACCTACTGTAGCACCTTCCAAAAGACATTACAGAGTATGTAGTCATATGCCATCTCTTTATCCAAAAGGCACATACAAACACTAGCAAGCTTTTATGGCCTGCATCAAGATCTATGCAGAGAAAAGTTATGCCACAGTTGTTAAAATGGTAAGTAAATCAACAAAAGTATGACCAAATGATTGCTAAGTAATGTCAGCCTACATTGTTTCAGTTCTTTTTAGTTACATGATGTCCTTTAAATGCAACACTTAAATTCCTTTTTCCTTAAGGAAATTAAGTCAAAACAGTGTATATATCATTCTATAAAGCAAAAAGCTACACATACATATTATATATTTTATTATATAAAATATATATATATATATATATATATATATATATATAGATATATATCCTAGGCCTTAAACATTTGTCCTACATGGACAGATTAAAAAAATTCCAACTATTCTCTGTCTCATATCACCTACTTGCAGCCAATCTCTACTTGACTTTCAAAGCCATGTCTGACCCAGCTCTGTTAGAAATGCTACATCTGAAGAAATCCCACTTCCTCCGCACTACACGCTCCAGAGACCTCAACCTGATTACCACAATCAACAGAACATAGTGGAGGGACCAGTTCAGAACCCACAGACTGCCCATGCTATGGAATAGACTTCCCATACATGTCAAGCAGAGCTCCTCACTGGCCCTCTTCAAGAGGAATCTTGATAAGTGGATGGGAAATAGAAAATTCACCCCAGGGATCAATCCAGGGGCTTTACTCGACAGAGGCACTGGGAACTAAGGTCGGGTGGCACAATGCCAGGGTAATCCTATGGGCCAGGCTTGTAAGCCTGGAATATTTTGTATTTGTTAACTTCTGCTGCATCTTTTTTCCAAACTTAGCCCAGGGATATATGGCATTTACAGTTAGCGTCTTCTGTGTGGAGCATACGTTCGTTGAAGGTTGTGCGTCAGGGCTGGTAACCCGGTATGTAAAAATCCACTACCAATCATTAGCAGACCAGAGTTCCGCTGTGCCGACCCCTAACCGGGAAAAGCCGAAAGACACAAACAGTCAGATCAAAAATAATACATAGCATTCACAGTATAATATTATCACTTTTCAGAAAGAATATGCATTTTTAAACAATTACAATTGCATACACAGTAGTCATAGTACATCTGTAGCACTGTCAGACAGAATACACAGTTTTTAAACACTTGCAATTATTGTTCACAAAGTAGTCATATTATATTAATGGCATTGTCAGAATATACAATTTTTAAACAGTTGCAAATACTGTATTATGCAGTATAGAACTTGCACTGATTTTTTTGTGGGGTTGTGAGATTCTATCATCACGGAAGCACTTACACGTTGCTTGTTGAAATAAGAAGGCCTTTAGTTCTGACTGAACTTCAGGAAATGGTATGCAGGGATGCAGCACAGATTTGGGGGGCAAAAAATAGAACAGGTGCACTCAGTGGAGTGCAGTTTTGAATGACGGACCTGATGGAGGTATGTGCTGGGACGGATCTAAAGTTGTACAATGTGGTCTTGCCATGCAATCTGCGTGCCAGAATGGGGAATGAGTATGTAATGAATATAACATGTTCACCTTTGTTGTAACGCTACATAAAATCAATCCTTAAGTGCTAGGCTAAACATAAAGTGTCAGTGAGCATACAACCATTCATATACAGGTACCTACATACACACACTCCTACAAAATATGTGAAAGCTATGAAACATGAGTCTATGTCAATGAGTTTCTGGTGACTCTATGCATGTAGTTTCACCTGAATAGTCATTTAAGACCAAATTACTACTAATAGCCACTACCTTTCAAATATTTAGACTTAGATAATAAAAAACAAAGTTTAAATAAAATGCTGAAATGCACTAACTCGTACAAGTTTCCTGCAAGTGGGAATGAAAAAAAAAAATAACTTCAAGATGGCTAACTAGATGGCCTTTTTATACATCTTACATCTGCTTTCAGTTTTACTGACTGCTAAATTAAATAATGATAACGATTCTTTTAATTTATGTTATTTTTATGCTCCATACAAAATTCCACTAAGCGTGGAATACACTTTAGGAAGCATTAATGCTTCATTTTCCCTGAGGTGGTGGGAAACAGAAAAAAATGTCAATGCCCTAATACCTCATTTATTAAGTGTGAAACTGATGTGTGAATACAACACGTTTCATTGAAGCAAAGAAAGCATGAAAAACATAACTGTTTATAAAAGATTAACATTAATTTGTTCAACTGGTTTATGTGGCACAATATTACTGAATACCAAAGCTGGATGTCATCCAGTGGCAAAAGTTCACAATTTTCTAGCTCTACATCAGTGTCAGTCTGTTATATTTGCATCAGTTGTCTTTCGGCAGTACTGCTAAACCTAAATGTATTTCAACAGCTTTTATCTACCAGAAATTTCTTCTGATTAAGTAATCATTTTTTTTTCATTTTCCTGGAAAACAAAAGCATTTCCAGGAACTTTCCTTTTGCATACTGTACAGTCCAGTACTGACCTCAGGATCTTTGCAGTGGTGTTGGAAGGGTACCATACAGCTCATTATTGCAGCGCCCAGCACTGACCTGAGGGCCATTCTGTGATCTGACACCTTGGACTTTTGCCAAATAATTGTCTGAAATGAGAAGGCAAAGAGTCAACTTCTTAATACTAAATTTAGATTTGTTGAGCTCAAGTCATTTGCAGCATTATGAGCTTTTCAACATATATGCATTAGCAAACTGTTATTTAAGAACACATTTTCTCAAAGCATGACCAAGCATATTAAAGTAGCAGCTGCTACTGTCCAGCAGAAATTCCAAGAAAAAAATATCAAAGATGATGAAATGTTGGAGCCATATATACAGATGTATTACAGATTTCAAGTAGAAACAATTTCTCTGTATTTATTTATCTGTAATATGTTTGCAATACAGCCATAAAGCTGAAAGATCTTATTTTTCCCAGTTAGATCTTGGGAACAGCTGTATTATTACAGGGAGAATACTCACTATGATAAGAAAGAAACACTGTTTAGTCTCATGAGATATGTCCACCTGCAGAGAGGCCAGGGTGGCTGGAATGTTAACAGTGGAACACTGTGCGCTACTCCAGCAGTCACTGTAGGTCAAGAACCCAAATCTGTTATAACTACTTCACCTGCAAAACACTAGTCACTATTCTCATAGATTCTGGGTTACGAAAATTGCAAAACTGGGTATGAAGAAGTATAAAGGGGTCACTATACATCTGGTCATGATTATAGAGTAACATCTGGGATGGAATTAATTTTCAGTTCATTGACCATGTAGCTGTGACAGATGTACAGATGCTATTTTGAAAAAGGACTTAAAAGGTTAGAATCAATCAGTCAGTCACTCACTAAATAAATAAATAAATACTCAAAATGACCACCTGAAAATTAAACCTCAGTCTCACTTACAAAAATAAATCTGTGGAGGAGGACTGAGTTTTAAGAAAAGGCAGGAATTTAATTATTTATGTAATGTTGCTTAGATTATACATCACATATATTGTTATATATCCCATAATGTTTGTAAATGTGAACTTAATATGGTTTGATTACTTTTATATAAATGTAGGTTTGCCTACGTCATATGTGATCATTCAATAAACGTGTTAAAAATAAATAAATCTGTGCTTTGAAACCAAAATAAATGAATGCCATTGGGCTAAATCAGCACAAACTTCGACCTGCTAAAAGAAATCTATGATCAGAAATAAATAAGAACCGATAAGAGCTACAAATCTGGGAGAACATTAAATTCCCTCAAATAATATAACCTGAATTTACAGAAGCACAGGATGTAGTTAAATAAATACAGCAACACAGAAAGTAAGGAATATGTGCAGTGTACATCAGGACACAAACTTACATAAGTGCATACTGGGACATGGCTCAAATCCAACATCTAACAGGACAACAATGAATGGGTCTGGTTAACGTCAACATATAAAAGCAAAAGACTACAGTGCAATTCCTAATATCAAGGTGTCTGTACCTGAACATAATCATGAAAGATAAGCCATGTGATGGTTCACTTGTTAAGATCTTGGCCTTGTAGCACCAGTGTCCATTGTTCAATCTTGTGTGGAGTTTATATGTTCTCACTCTGCATCTGTGTGGGCTTTCTCTAGGTACCCCAGTTTACTCTCACCTCTCAAAAACATATGTTGCCAGAGTTTTGTCTGAACAGAGACCATGATTACCTCTTCATTTTTCCAGTTAACAAATGAATGAACAAATAAAGTGAAAAATAAATCACTGCCTAAATAGGACCAACTAAAGCGACATGGAAATAAGATATTCTAAAATACTGTCACAAAAAGGGTGGACAGTTCAAGCAAAACTGAAAAGGTTTCACTGCCACTACAAGTCAAACCTTCATGCAGAGTACTGTATTCACCATGCACACCATTGTTGGAAAAGTAGAGGTATACACAGTGACACATGTGGCAGACTGTAAACTTGGCTACCTTGGTCACAAAACCCATCAGCCCTCACCAACATACAAACTTAGTATGAGTAGCTTAATGTCTTCATGCTTCTGCATTCAACAAGACAAAACAGCCTCCTGGCACCACTAATCTTTAACTTTTAGTGACTTGCTCAAAGTCACGTAGCATGCAAATGCAGACTGATGGAATCAAACACATGATTCTTTAATGAAGTTCATTACCAAAGTAAGGCATTAACTCTGTGCAACACTGTCAGACAATTCATTCATCTAATGGGAATAAATAAACTCTAAAGGGACAAATTTTCTTCAGAAAAAAATATGGCTAATAAGAAAAAACAAGATATGAAAGTGATGTGCTTGTGCGTCAGTGTGTGGAATGGGAGCTTCAGCAAGGTAACACAGAACTACATTGCAGGAAAAAACACTGACTAAAACGGACATAAAAGAAAGACAGGACATCATTTATGAGGTTCACTAATACATGGCATTGGGGGGAAAAAAAACCCAGAAGAAAACAATACAAGACGTGATGTGTAGCACCATGTAGCAAGACATGCACACACTTGAAGTGCTAAGTAATTCTTATTCTCAGTTAAATTCGGTAAAGAAAACATGACACTAACATGCTGTCTCACCTCTGTTGCTGCAATAAAATTCTTAAATGTACTGTCATAGAAATGGTAAATAATGCGAGCACCAATAATAAATAACTTTCAATTTTACTGCTGGAGTTCTTAATTCAAGACACACCTGCACAACTTCATGACAGAAGAACCAAGTAATAAAAGGTGTCATCTAAGATAACAAGCAGAAAAGGTAGTGAATACAAAAGCTGTGCAAATAAATTTAGCAGGGAGCAAATGCGTACACGTGGAAAGTACTGGAGAACAGCAGCAAGAGGAAGAAGGCAATGATGTAACTAGGACGTGTAGAGTTTATAGAAAGCAGGTAAATGGAAAGACTGCCTAAACCTAATGACCCTCATATATTACCTGCTTTTATGAATTACTGAAAAAGGTGTACATAAAATAGCAATACAACTGAGAGAAAGAGACAGAGAAAATGACAGACAAGACCAGGCATTTTAAGGACGCAGAGCATCTCAGCAACATAGGAATCTGACAAATGATCATTACTAGCCTTTCTATGTCATACATCACCAAGTACTTCAAAGTACTTAGATGAGATGCTGATATAATAGCGCATTCCACAACTGTCCTTGATTTTTGTTCAACATGTTGCTCTGTCTCTCCTAATCCATCCTAAAACTGACAGTAATTTGGAGAAAGGGTGGTAGATTACGCTTAACAATGAAAATCATTACAGTGATAGACAAAACAGTTTATGTGCATGCTTTTGAATCTTTATTTATTTTATTTGATTTGAATGGGCTTACTGGCACTGAACAACATATGACCAAGTGCAGGCTCAGCCCGGGTTACAAAAGTTAACAATATTTAGTTACACTGAGGTTAACAAGGTGATACAACAAACATACATTGTATAACCAAAACTACATGTATATACATATTAACAGAGAGGAAAATAAAGGAGAACGCTAAAAGGAAGACAGACATGATTACAAACAATATCAGGGATAAAGAATGAATAGAAGATGGAGAGAATGGAAGAATTAAAATAGGCAAAGAAAGGGAAGGTAAGAGAAGTACAGCAGAAAGCAAACAGTCACAGAGTGAGAGATTATTAGATTCTGAGAAGGTAACAGCAGCAGTTTGGATAATATGCAATTAGAGTGATAAGCACAAAGTGGCAAAATGCCAAGTGCATAGAAGGCACAAGGGAGGAAGAAGTGAGGAGTAACTAGTAGAGGCCTGCTAAATATAAAGCACAAAGTTATATAATATGCCCTAGTGCAAAACAATAACATTCATACTGTTTTAATAGAGTGTTTGAACTGATGCCTGAACGGTAAGTAGTCAGACTTTAACTAATTCTTGTGGAAGTGACTGTCATTATTTGGGGGTAAGAACTGAGACGCTATTGTCAGAGGAATGCAGTTTGTTACATGATGTTTGAATGATACAGCCACCTCTGGATTGGCTTCTGAGGCAGCAGGATGGAATAACTATAATAAGCTTCACAGTACCAGGAAATGGTGCATCCTGATGGAGTAAGAAAGGAACTGGGCGGCACAGTGGTGCAGCGGTTAACGTTGTCGCCTCACAGCAATAGGTTCTCCAGTTCGATTCTCGGCTGGGGTGCCTTCTGTGTGGAGTTTGCATGTTCTCCCTGTGTTCGCATGGGTTTCCTCCGGGTACTCCGGTTTCCTCCCACATTCCAAAGACATGCATCTGGAGCAATTTCTCCCCGGGCCTCCGCTGAAAACAGGCTCTGTGGAACCTAGTCGGACATTCCCGGTCAACAAATGATAAATAAATAAATAAATAAATAAATAAATAAGTGGTTGGCTCTGGCCTGAACTGACAACCATTTGGCTCTGGATAGAGTCAGACAGTGGTAATTGTTCTTGGGGGGAGCTGGTAATGACCCGACAGATTTTACTTGAGATTGTCTGAATAGTTGAAGTGTTTTGACTGAGGCTGAGGTAAATAACAGAAGGCCATATTTGAACTGTGCAGGGAGATATCTTTCATCATTGTAGCTCTGATGAGGTGAAAGAGGAATTTGGACATTTTACTAGCCCCAGAACAGTAGATAAGTTTAGTTTGGCTCATAGCATCTTCAAGTGCTTCTTGTAATTAAGGTATTGGTCCAACTGAATGCCCAGGTATGTAAAGGATCTAGTAAATTCAATTGGGTTATTGTCAAGGTCAGTGAGATTAAGAAATTAGCATTCTTTGTTTAGTCTTTGATGGATCACAAATAGCACGGGCTTGCTTTTCTTGGAGCTGAGTAGTAAGCGTTTGGAGCTCAGCCAGCTGTGAATGTCATGGAAATCTTGTTGGACCTGTGTTTCAATCATTTCGGTAACAAACTGGATAAGTATATGACCATATAATCTGCACAGAGAAGTAAAGGAAGATTATGAGGATCAAGTGAGAGTTTATTGTCTTGCCTTCGTGCAACTACATTATGATAAAACTGGGTTTTTGTAACCACTTACCCCAAAAACTATAGTCATCTTAATGACATATTTCTTTTTATACATCTTGAAATAGTTGTGCTATACTCCTAATTATTGACACTGTGTAACATTGTATTGTTACTTAATGCCTTGTAATAATCCTGTCACATTGCTGTTTAATGCTAATTTATAATGAAAATTGTATAATATGTTGGAGCTTTTCTCCCCGTGCCTCCCGCTGAAAAAGGGCTCTTCAGCTCAGTCAGCCAATCCCAGTCAACAAATGTAAAATATATAAATATTGATGAAGTTGGAAAAAAGCACTGGGCCACGTACAAAATCTACAAAGCAAAACTTGTAACTGACCACAACCGTATCAGTAAAAACTCTTGTGAAACGACCAATCCCAACTTTATTGCAAGATAATTGGGACTGGTCGTTGTTTCACAAGTGTTTTTACTGATACGGTTGTGGTCGGTTACAAGTTTTGCTTTGGTGGTTTCTTTTACGCTTGTGAACATGGAGTCCAATGCTGACATTTTGGATTTACTGCAGCAAATTAACCAGCAATTACATGAGCATACAGCCCAGATTAAATCTTTAGCAGACAAGCAGCAGCAGGCGGAATCATCCAACTGCTTGTTTGGGAGTCCCCCTCACTCAGCCCACCCAGTCTAGTGGAACACCTACATCCAACGGGGAGAATGTCATGCAGAATATGGCTGGTTCCAGTGCCAATGGAGTTGGATCATCAGGAGGTAAGACTGTTTGCAACAAAACGGAGCAGTGGAAAAGTAACCAGTTTAACTTTAATGTTGACATTAACTCTCATAGTAAGGGCATAAAACCAGTGGTTATGTCCTTTTCTGAATGCTTGAAATCCTTTGAGATCAAGTTGTTTAATATGAAAAAAATCCAGTTGGAAAATGGATACCTCCTTAAAGACATTGAACTAGGTTTGGTTCCACGGGAGTTACGCTTATGGAGGTACCCCAATGGAGTTGAGCAGAAGCCTGACATGCTTCCTGAAGTGCATAAGTTATTTGACGAAACAGGTGTTGCATTAATGAAAATTATACGAGCAGTAAATCCAACACGCTGCCTGCAACCTCTCGTAGTAAATTCAGCCAAAAAGTATAAAAAACTTTGTTGATTAAAACCAAAGTGTTTAATAAACACACAAATACATATGGTTGAGCGCTTTCACTCGGAACAATGTAATAACTGATGCAACACCTTTAAATAGTTGATTTGGCGCCAAAACAAAGCAGCACATCAATAAATATTAAAAGGGACATATCACAATTACCACCAACAAACTTTAAACAAATAAAGTAAAAAACGTATATACATAACCATGTTAAATTATCTGTCCATATAAAGTAAAGATTTAATGGACAGATAGTCATTAATTCCTGGGGGCGTGGTGGCATCAGTGTAGACTTGCCACCACAATTCTCTATATGCTAAGTAATTTTTAATATTGCCCCCTCTAGGGTTACAAATGACAGTTTCTAAAATACAAAATTTAAAAGTGTGATCTATTCCAAATTCCATAGTATGTCTAGACAAAGCATTTTTTGTGACCTTCTTTTTTATACAATAAAAATGTGAATATATCCGCTGCCTCAGCTGCCTCTCAGTCTTTCCTATATAATAACTATGGCAAGCTGAGCAAACTGCGATATACACCAACATAGTTGTTCTGCAATTACCTTTAATGGGATATAATTTTGAATTATTATAATTTTTTAAAAACAAACTATAACACTCATTGATTGCAAAGCACTGATTACAAGTCCCACATTTAGTCGTATGCTTATCATTTACGTCCTTCTTTATATGACCATTAACGTAGTCTTTCTCCAATATACGTTTCAAGTTACTACCCATCTTGTAAACGAAATGGGGACTCGGACCAACTATATCTGCCAAGGTCTGGGTATCAGTAAGTATATGCCAATTCCTGAGTACAATATCCTTAATAATTTTACTAAATAATCCATATTCAATAATAAAAGATCTATTATAAGTTTTCTTCTCCACTATATGTGATTGATTTGTTGTGTTAACCGGATTTAATTCTGTAATGTGAATATCGGTTTTCCTACTCACATTAGAACCCTATTAGAAACTATGGAATTTGGAATAGATCACACTTTTAAATTTTGTATTTTAGAAACTGTCATTTGTAACCCTAGTGGGGGCAACATTAAAAATTACTTAGCATATAGAGAATTGTGGTGGCAAGTCTACACTGATGCCACCACGCCCCCAGGAATTAATGACTATCTGTCCATTAAATCTTTACTTTATATGGACAGATAATTTAACATGGTTATGTATATACGTTTTTTACTTTATTTGTTTAAAGTTTGTTGGTGGTAATTGTGATATGTCCCTTTTAATATTTATTGATGTGCTGCTTTGTTTTGGCGCCAAATCAACTATTTAAAGGTGTTGCATCAGTTATTACATTGTTCTGATGAAGCTCGGTTTTCGAGTGAAAGCGCTCAACCATATGTATTTGTGTGTTTATTAAACACTTTGGTTTTAATCAACAAAGTTTTTTATACTTTTTGGCTGAATTTACTACGAGAGGTTGCAGGCAGCGTGTTGGATTTACTGCTCGTTTTGTTACATTTGGTTGAACCAACTCGCATCCATTAATGAAAATTATGGTCAAATACAACGCTCAGAAAATTGAGCAGTATATGAGGGATTTGGAGCATGAAGATGAAATTATTACAAAAGATCTGTTGTTTGACCAGTATCACACCAACTATAATAATGTTTTGGTTGGTGTAGACAACAGCTGTCGCAATATTTTCAATAGGAAACTGACTAAGCTCAAAAGGGACTCTGATGAATATTTGAAAGACAGGGTGTATCCATTTTCTGCAGGCAACCGAGGTAATCATGGGAATCAGGAGAAAGGAGCCAATGACGGTGGAGAATGAGATGACCTAATGACGTTGCAGCAAGGAGGCGTCCATTCCACTGGACAGGCGGGAACAACTCCAGATGAAGGGCCCAGGCATTCCGAAAGGGGTCAACGGATATTAACACGTTCAGACGCCAATCCTTCTTACGCTAGCACAACTCAAGTGAGTGCCACAACCAACTATTGGTCAAGGTCGGTAGGTAAATTTTCTTATGCCTCACCTAGTTCTGAGGTGGACGAGGCTGACTTGTGTAGCTTTAGCGTCAATGCGGTCAATGGTACTAACGCTGATGGTTCTAAAGACATTAACTCATTGGACACAAATGGTTATAGAGATGTCAGTTTTGAATTGAATGCCGATGTGTGTGTATCAACTATTTTTGCTAGTTTTGGTCAAGGTTGTGATGCTACTGTTTTAAATGGAGCAACAATGTCCGAATCAGGAGGACTGACGCAAAATGCTGACATTGAAAGTTTATTGGACTTTGATGTGGGCAAATTGGTTGTTAATACGATGGGGTGTGAACAAGTGAATGTTTCAGTTACTGACAATGATTTATTGAATATAAGCATATATTTGGCCAGCAGTATGGATGATGACTGTCATAGTTACTCTAATCAATTAGGTGCACTTAGTGAGGATGTTGGTGTTAACATCAACAGGGATGTAGAAATGTGTATGGGTATAGGACATCCCCAGGAAGCCTTGGGTTTAGACGTTGCAACTATTTTATTGTCCAACGAGGTAGCTAATGGGCAAGGGTTAGACTGTTCATTTGGCTCTAGAAGTGGAAATGATGTGTTTGAAATTAGCGGTGACACACATGAAATTGTTGATGTTAAACCACTAAGTAATCCTGAAATTATTGTTAACATATATGGGGACTACAAAGTATATAATTATTCTGAGACCCAGACCTCTCAAACGACTGGGGACAAATATCAACTGAATCAGGGATAAGTCATGACAACATCAGGGACAATCAGGGACACATTTAAAATATTAGTGCTATTAACTTGACACATTGACAGACTCAGAGCATATGAATTAATACACATTTTCTGAGGTAAATTAAGTTTATAACTCTTAATTGTTGTCATTATTCATTACGTATAATTCACCACCTTTCCTCCAAAAGTCAATAGTTTTAGAAGGGATTCAGTGGGACAGAGTTAGAATTTGAGTCAAAATCAGGGACAGTTGAGAGGTATGCTGGGACCAAGTGTACAATCGAACATGCCAATTTACTATCAAAAGGTTTTACGTTTGTGCCAGGAAGGAAGGGAGCCTTAACTGAAATGCTGATAGATTTAAAAATGTTTACTCGTAAGATGAACATCAAATTATGGTTTGCAGATGCAACCATTAACTATGACAAAAGTGGGCTAACTAAAACTAGCAAATTTAATCCCCCAGCTAACCACATGGTTTTCTTTTTTGAGAGGGCTTGTGAGTTGGACATAAGGGAGCATTTTAGAAATATCCATCAAAGGAAAAGCGACTTTGTTAACCTGTCCAATAAGGAAAGAAGTTTATGAAGTGAATTAGCTAACAACAAAGAGATACGGATTCATGAAACCGGACAAGGGTAATGGTGATGTGATCACTGACAGGAATGATTACATTGAGGCTATGTTAGAAATGCTAGCACAAGACATGTATGATGAGAGTAGCATCAACCAAATTAATATTGCTAATATGAAATTGGATCTTTTAATTGATGATTTGTTATATCAATGACAGATTACTGAAATTGAGCATGACCTTTTGATTAACCCTAATCCAGTTGTTAGTGGTATATTTGGAATTCCTAAATTACATAAAGGCCTGGATGATTTGAAATTCAGGCCTATAGTAGATGGAAGTGGAGTAAAACCTGCTTTATTAGTCAATACTTAGATTATTATTTGCAAAGAGGGTTGGCTAAGTTTGAATATATTACTAAGGATTCATGGAATTTTTTGGAGAAGTTAAATGGAGTAACTAATGGGGAAAACACTTTATTACTTACTACTGATGTAAGCAATTTATTTTCTGTCATTCTGCATACAGAGGGTTTAACATGATTAGATTGTCAATTGAACAAAACTGGTTTGTATGATCAGGACCAGATTAACGTGTTTGTTACTCTTATGGAAGCAGTATTGACTAATAATTTTTTGTATTTTGAGGGGCTTTTTTACAAGCAGGTGACAGGCGTGGCAATGGGGGCAGCTTGTGCCCCCATTTAAGCCAATTACATCATGTTATTTTGGGAGCAGGAGTTTGTTTTCACAAGTGTGTATAAAAGGTACACCAAGCAGTACACGTGGTTTTGGATGACATTTTCATTGTGTGGGAAGGGAGGGTTGAACGACTTAAACTATTTTTGGAACACATCAACAACACTGTTGACTTTTTGAAATTTACTTATGAATACAGTGTTGATAAAATAACCTATATGGATGTTAGTTTGGTGGTGGATAGGAATTTGCTGTGTTTGAAGTCTATGATTCATACAAAAGGCCACCAATTCCAACTCTGATTTAGATTACACCAGTTGGCGCACTCACCATCAAAAAAGATCTATTGTGAAAGGGCAAATGGCGAGGGCGGCCAGGATGGTCAGCGATGACCAAGACTTTAAGAATGAGTTAGCGTTTATGATGAAGATGTTTATTAGAAGGGGTATTCAGAGAGTTTGTGTATGGGGCTTAGGGATGAAATTGCTGGTAAAAGGGGAAAAGGTATGTATAAGGCCATACTTGTTGCTGGAATGACAGGAGATTCCAGAGAAGGACTGGACAACCACAGTGGCCCTAACAGTTACAGAATGAGGAATGATGGGATATTTTTTGTAACTACCTTCAACTCTAAAGCCGAATGGCTCACCAAAATGGTTAGGAAAAATTGGGGCATTTTAAAGTTGGACAAAAATGTGGAAGCTAAAATGGGGGAGCCCCAGTTATTGTATTTCGTAAAGATAGATCCTTTAAGAAGCTTTTGGAGAATGGATTAGGTTGTCAGCAGCCATTTACTAGTAGGGCATTGGCTAACTACAAGTGTGGAAGATGTAGTACTTGTAAATACATATTGGAGACAGGTAAACATATAAAAGTGAACCAACATCACATTATTATTGAAGGCCATTACAATTGTCTGACTAAGAATGCGGTCTACCTGGCCAAATGTGAAGTATGTCCTGCATTTTATGCAGGAAAAACTGCTAGGCATTTCATGGAACAGGTGAATGAACATTTTTTGGACATTAAACATCTTAGACTGACAAATGCTTTGGTTAGACACCTTTGTGAGTATCCAGGTCACCAATTCAAGTTTTGTGTCCTTCAGCAGATTAGATTTGAAACTCAGGGAAAGACCTTGGATGTACATTTGGATATCAGTGAGTTGAAATGGCAGTTAAGGTTAGATGCCCTAAATTATCCTGGCATTAATGATGGTTTGAGTATTGTCCCTATTCTTAAATTGAAAAACATTTTGGGTAGGAAATAAAACAAATTTAAACTTAAACTAATAGTTTTTATAGTTCAATGTTTAGTTTAGTTTGTCTAATACTTGACAATTTAGAGTTTTATTTTTAAATTTTTCAAAATTCAACTTTTTTTTTATTAATATTTAAAATTTTAAAATATGTTTTTGCTTTTGGTATGTGTTTTTGTATGGTATGTAAGTTTATTGGTTTATGTCGTTTTAAAGATAGTCAAACTTCAAGTGAAATATGTTTGATTTTATTGGTTGGTTGTTAATTGGGTGGACATATATAAAAATGTATGTTTTAGCAGAGATCATTGTTCTGATGAAGTCTCTAGATCTGGGACGAAACCTAGGTTAACAATTCGTGCTTGAACATTTCTTTTTATCTTGCAATAAAGTTGGGATTGGTCATTGTTTCACAAGTATTTTTACTGATCATGAAGTACAGAACCTTGGAGAAATCCATGAATGAAGCTTTTTATGCTGTTTATGTAACTGTCTTGCACTCAAGGGTGTGTTTGAAATGGGTCTGTTGACTGGTCCACTCTCCAAGTTAACAAACTGAAATAAAGAAAAAAAATAAGAAAAGGCATGTTAATTCACATTCTTTACTGTCAACCTTTCAAGTTAATAGTATCAATATTTTAAAAAGTGCCCCTGGTTATTTCTGGACTTGTCCACGATTCTGGAGGCAAGAGGAGAAGAACTATGTAACAGTGTGTGCGTGTATGTACAAGGGTTAAATTAATAATCATTTGCAAACCTTACAAATTTCTGTTTTACGTTTCAAAAATCGAAGATTTTTTAATCAAATTATGGTTTGCAGATGCAACCATTAACTATGACAAAAGTGGGCTAACTAAAACTAGCAAATTTAATCCCCCAGCTAACCACATGGTTTTCTTTTTTGAGAGGGCTTGTGAGTTGGACATAAGGGAGCATTTTAGAAATATCCATCAAAGGAAAAGCGACTTTGTTAACCTGTCCAATAAGGAAAGAAGTTTATGAAGTGAATTAGCTAACAACAAAGAGATACGGATTCATGAAACCGGACAAGGGTAATGGTGATGTGATCACTGACAGGAATGATTACATTGAGGCTATGTTAGAAATGCTAGCACAAGACATGTATGATGAGAGTAGCATCAACCAAATTAATATTGCTAATATGAAATTGGATCTTTTAATTGATGATTTGTTATATCAATGACAGATTACTGAAATTGAGCATGACCTTTTGATTAACCCTAATCCAGTTGTTAGTGGTATATTTGGAATTCCTAAATTACATAAAGGCCTGGATGATTTGAAATTCAGGCCTATAGTAGATGGGAAGTGGAGTAAAACCTGCTTTATTAGTCAATACTTAGATTATTATTTGCAAAGAGGGTTGGCTAAGTTTGAATATATTACTAAGGATTCATGGAATTTTTTGGAGAAGTTAAATGGAGTAACTAATGGGGAAAACACTTTATTACTTACTATTGATGTAAGCAATTTATTTTCTGTCATTCTGCATACAGAGGGTTTAACATGATTAGATTGTCAATTGAACAAAACTGGTTTGTATGATCAGGACCAGATTAACGTGTTTGTTACTCTTATGGAAGCAGTATTGACTAATAATTTTTTGTATTTTGAGGGGCTTTTTTACAAGCAGGTGACAGGCGTGGCAATGGGGGCAGCTTGTGCCCCCATTTAAGCCAATTACATCATGTTATTTTGGGAGCAGGAGTTTGTTTTCACAAGTGTGTATAAAAGGTACACCAAGCAGTACACGTGGTTTTTGGATGACATTTTCATTGTGTGGGAAGGGAGGGTTGAACGACTTAAACTATTTTTGGAACACATCAACAACACTGTTGACTTTTTGAAATTTACTTATGAATACAGTGTTGATAAAATAACCTATATGGATGTTAGTTTGGTGGTGGATAGGAATTTGCTGTGTTTGAAGTCTATGATTCATACAAAAGGCCACCATTTCCAACTCTGATTTAGATTACACCAGTTGGCGCACTCACCATCAAAAAAGATCTATTGTGAAAGGGCAAATGGCGAGGGCGGCCAGGATGGTCAGCGATGACCAAGACTTTAAGAATGAGTTAGCGTTTATGATGAAGATGTTTATTAGAAGGGGTATTCAGAGAGTTTGTGTATGGGGCTTAGGGATGAAATTGCTGGTAAAAGGGGAAAAGGTATGTATAAGGCCATACTTGTTGCTGGAATGACAGGAGATTCCAGAGAAGGACTGGACAACCACAGTGGCCCTAACAGTTACAGAATGAGGAATGATGGAATATTTTTTGTAACTACCTTCAACTCTAAAGCCGAATGGCTCACCAAAATGGTTAGGAAAAATTGGGGCGTTTTAAAGTTGGACAAAAATGTGAAAGCTAAAATGGGGGAGCCCCAGTTATTGTATTTTGTAAAGATAGATCCTTTAAGAAGCTTTTGGAGAATGGATTAGGTTGTCAGCAGCCATTTACTAGTAGGGCATTGGCTAACTACAAGTGTGGAAGATGTAGTACTTGTAAATACATATTGGAGACAGGTAAACATATAAAAGTGAACCAACGTCACATTATTATTGAAGGCCATTACAATTGTCTGACTAAGAATGTGGTCTACCTGGCCAAATGTGAAGTATGTCCTGCATTTTATGCAGGAAAAACTGCTAGGCATTTCATGGAACAGGTGAATGAACATTTTTTGGACATTAAACATCTTAGACTGACAAATGCTTTGGTTAGGCACCTTTGTGAGTATCCAGGTCACCAATTCAAGTTTTGTGTCCTTCAGCAGATTAGATTTGAAACTCAGGGAAAGACCTTGGATGTATATTTGGATATCAGCGAGTTGAAATGGCAGTTAAGGTTAGATGCCCTAAATTATCCTGGCATTAATGATGGTTTGAGTATTGTCCCTATTCTTAAATTGAAAAACATTTTAGGTAGGAAATAAAACAAATTTAAACTTAAACTAATAGTTTTTATAGTTCAATGTTTAGTTTAGTTTGTCTAATACTTGACAATTTACAGTTTTATTTTTAAATTTTTCAAAATTCAACTTTTTTTTGATTAATATTTAAAATTTTAAAATATATTTTTGCTTTTGGTATGTGTTTTTGTATGGTATGTAAGTTTATTGGTTTATGTCGTTTTAAAGATAGTCAAACTTCAAGTGAAATATGTTTGATTTTATTGGTTGGTTGTTAATTGGGTGGACATATGTAAAAATGTATGTTTTAGCAGAGATCATTGTTCTGATGAAGTCTCTAGATCTGGGACGAAACCTAGGTTAACAATTCGTGCTTGAACATTTCTTTTTATCTTGCAATAAAGTTGGGATTGGTCATTGTTTCACAAGTATTTTTACTGATACGCAAGTACAGAACCTTGGAGAAATCCATGAATGAAGCTTTTTATGCTGTTTATGTAACTGTCTTGCACTCAAGGGTGTGTTTGAAATGGGTCTGTTGACTGGTCCACTCTCCAAGTTAACAAACTGAAATAAAGAAAAAAAAAATAAGAAAAGGCATGTTAATTCACATTCTCTTACTGTCAACCTTTCAAGTTAATAGTATCAATATTTTAAAAAGTGCCCCTGGTTATTTCTGGACTTGTCCACGATTCTGGAGGCAAGAGGAGAAGAACTATGTAACAGTGTGTGCGTGTATGTACAAGGGTTAAATTAATAATCATTTGCAAACCTTACAAATTTCTGTCAAATAAAAATCGCAAGTCACTAGTCTGGCCATTCACTTGCCTGACAAGTTGCACTTCACTGTTTTCAAGATTCTCAGTGCTCAAACAGACCATTCATTTCCACCAAAACAATCTAGCATCCTACGTCATACAGCAAAGGGGAACCTCCTTTCTGTGGGTGTAGACTACTCATTGCTGGAGTAATTTGACAAAATAATTCAACACCCATAGCTAGTGAGGATTTTTCACTACTGGTTATATTTCCTTGGCTTGTACAAGTAAAATGTGTAGCACCTGGATTCACTATTCTCAATGGTGCTTGTGTGACCTAAAGTTCATTCTGCAGTGTGTTGTGTTCACACAGGCCTAGCTGAACACTTGTGCGACCGAGGCTAGCATTCATGTTACCAGCACAGAAAACTCTTAAGAAGGAAAATCCCCACTCCTTCCCCAAAAAAGAAGACCTGGCCATTAGACACTCCATCCTACTTAATATGGCTTGCTTTGCTATTCAAAAATAGTTACCTGTATTACAGTCAGGGCTACAAGGTGGCCAGCATGAGTTGCATTTCATTGTTAACTAATACCCTCCATTCTTCTTTCACCTGAAAATGTTGCTTAACATCTACCCTGTGTGAATGTCTGGCTTTTTGTTTTATAATGCAGCCACTAATTTTATGCCACAACTACATCAGGAAAACCACTACATGCACCCAGAATTTCCTCTGTGTGAGCAAACTTCTAAAATTTCTCCTGAAATGTCCACATTAAAAAAATATCCCAGTCCTCTTGCTCCTGAATATCTGATCCTCTGAAAGATGATAAACAGTCTTTGATTCCATTGAAGGACTACAATGTTTGTATTAATGCTCCTCATTCCCTCCTTTGTCTAACATATATATATTAAGTTCCTTAGTTTCCCTTCCTAAATATTCCTGTTTAAACCATGTTCCATGTTTATTCCATTCTGTGTGCAGCCTCTGTCAATGTTGCTTGACATCTTTGTCAGAATGGGTCTCCAGAACTGTTTATAAAACTCCACTGTGATTTTACCAACTATTCGTATACAAGAACGGCTTTCCATATTCAACTGGTCATTCGTCTTCATGTGCATCCCACTACCCTTGAACTTTCTTTACACACCTCTGTTAGATATTTTAATACAACTACATCTAAGGTTACACTGACAGTAAGTGCCACCCCCTCAGTATATGCTGGCTCTTTACCTTGTGATTCATAACACTGAAGCTAAGCTGCTACATTATCTATGATCTCTTAATTTGCTAAAACCTTTCTCATCTGTTGTTTAGTGACTCTGTTGCTTAGCTTTATGTAATCTGCAAAAAAGACATTACTTTTCTCTCTTCTAAGTCAGTCATACAGACACCAATGAGAAGTGGACCCAGAACTCAACCCTATAATAACACTCCCATTTTCGCTATGGATTCCTTTTGCTACTATCATCTGTGTCCTTTTATTCAGCCAATATTTAACCCAGGATAAGATCCTGTGACCCAACCTAAAGCTGCCCGACTTAAATATTAGTCACTTATGTGAGACTGTGCAAAAAACCCTGCAAAATCTGGGGAAGTAACATCCCCCCCCCCCCATAGACTACTTCTTTGGTGACCCAGCTGAAACTATTAAGCTGATTTGATATGATGCTTCTATAATAAATCCATGCTACCTTATTTATGTTTCCCACTGGCCACAATAATTCTCACATTTAAACATTTTCAACGACTTACGACAAACTAACATGACTGTACTTTATCACCTCTCCCTACCAGCCCCTTGTATGAAGCAGAATCATGCCTGCCTTTTTCCAATTATATGGTATTATCGTGTCCTTGCATGATTTACCGAATGATGATCAAAGATGCAGCTAGTACAAAATGCAGCTCTTTCATAATTCCATTTCTCTCTACCTTTTGTCTAAAAGTTGAACTAACTCCTTACTCTGTAAACAGACTTCTGGTCATGTCTCTTAGAAAAGCATGTTATTACAACTATCCTGTGCCAGCAGTCCTCCTAGGCAATCTCAAAAGATACTGTGGAAATGGTATGTCTCTCTCTCTCCATTCCATAGAAAAATATGAGCCGCGTCTGTTTTTTTTTTTTTTTTTTTCAGGACTCAAGCTGCCCCCCCCCCCCCTCCTGGACTGTTACCTGATACTGAGTTGCTGGTAATATGATCAGATGAAATGCCCCACTAACAGTGGATCAGACCCCCCCCTCTATTAGTGGTGACTACAGCCTGTACAATCAAAAGTGCTACTTATGTACACATTTAGAGTCATTTGTCATTTACCTTGTTGCTTGATGCTAAAAGATATGATATGTTCCACAGGTTTAACTCCTTCGTAAAAGTTGTTTTTTTTTTTTGATGACTACAAATACAAATTTACATTTTTATTTCATGTGGCACTGCCTTTATTGTAAGCTTTCTTTAGGCTGGGTCTTCTGGGCCTGATACACATCTAGGACTGGTGATGAAATTAAAGACAATGATTCATTGTTGAGCTACTGCTTACCTCCCCCTCCTGCAGTGCATGTGTCCAGTAACAGTGCAGAGTTTTGAATGTGCAATGAGCTTCAGTACTGAATCGACCTTCACTTCCAAAAGAGGCTGACCTCAGCAGGATGCCTGCCCACCCTCGGTAGGACCTTCGTGGCTGTTTCCCCCAAGTCTCCACCAAGAAAATAAAATCCAGAAGTACGCCCTGCACAGGAGCTGCCTGAATTATAAATCAGGGCTTTATCCCACTATGCTACTGTGCCAGCTGCAGAATTGACTGTGCTGTTAAAAACACCTACATATAAATATGAATGCTTCTTCCTAGATTACTCTCAAAGTTATTCTTAACTCAAACTATAACTATGCAAATGGAAGCTACAAAACTATGAATGAAATAGAAGCAACAAAGGTATAGTCAGATATACTCTCTGCTTGATTTTTTTAACAGAGTATCATTCAGCAGCATTTTGACTAAGGCTAAAATATGTCCATGACAAAACTTTGTAAATAACTTGCTTTGACAGAGGCTTCCTATTTTAAAAATAGTCTAACTGAAATCATATTTTATATAAATATATATATATATATATATGTGTGTATATATATATATGTATATGTATGTATATATATATATATATATATATATATATATATATATATATATATATATATATATATATATATATATATATATATATACATATATATATATATATAGTGGATATAGAAAGTTCATACACCCCTGCTAAAATGCCAGGGTTTTGTGATATAAAAAAAGAGACCATGATAAATCATTTCAAAATTTTCCCCACCTTTAATGTGACTTACAACCTGTACAATTCAATTAAAAAACAAACAAATCTGTTAGGGGAAAAATATAAAAAATAAAGAACGTACAATAAGCTGGTTGCATAAGTGTGCACACCCTTAAACTAATACTTCGTTGAAGCACCTTTTGATTTAATTACAGGATTCAGCCTTCTTGGGTACACAACTGCCATCAATTAAAGAGACTCTGATTAACCCCAAATAAAGTTCAGCTGTCCTAGTAGAATTTTCCTGACATGTACTTGAGTTGCCTGCTACAGCAAAATCCATGATTCGCAAAGCTTACAAACCATCAAAGGGATCTCACTGTTGAAAGGTATCGGTAAGGAAAAGGGTACAAAACATTTCCACAGCATTGGATATACCATGGAACACAATGAAGACAGTCATCAAAAAGTGGAGAAAATATGGGGCAACAGTGACGTTGCAAAGAACTGGATGTCCCTCCAAAATTGATGTAAAGATAAGACTAAAGCTGGGCATGGAGACTGCCCACAGACCTACAGAAACACTGAAGGAGCTGCAGGAATTTCTGGCAAGTACTGGTTATGTACTACATGTGACAACAATCTCCCATATTCTCCATATGTCTGAGCTATGGGGTAGGGTTGCAAGACAGAAGCCTTTTCTTTAACAGAAGAATATCCAGGCCCAGCTAAAATTTGCAAAACAATACATTAAGTCTCCCAAAAGCATGTGGAAAAATGTGTTGTAGTCTGATGAGACCAAGGTTGAACTTTCTGGCCACAATTCCAAAAGGTACGTTTGGTGCAAAAACAACACTTCGCATCACCAAATGAACACCATCCCCATAGTGAAGCATGGTGGTGGAAGTATCATGCTTTGGGGTTGCTTTTCTTCAGCTGAAACTGGGGCTTTTGTCAAGGTGGAGGGAATTATGACCAGTTCCAAATACCAGTCACTTTTGGCCCAGAACCTTCAGGCATCTGCTAGAAAGCTGAAGATGAAGAGGAATTTCGCCTTTCAACACAATAATGACCGCAAGCATACATCCAAATCAAAAAAAGAATGGCTTCAGCAGAAGAAAATTTAAGTTTTGTAATGGCCCAGCCAGAGCCCAGAGCTAAATGCAATAGAAAATCTGTGGGGTGACATGAAGAGGGCTGTGCACAAGGGATGCCCTCACAATCTGACATATTTGGAGCGCTTTTGCAAGGAAGAGTGGGCAAATGCTGCCAAGTTAAGATGTGCCATGCTGATAGACTCCTACCCAAGAAGACTGAATGTTGTAATTATGTGTTCAGGCGCCTAGGCAGGGAGACATTTCCCTGTGGTACATTTGACTGGGGACACATGGCTGAAGTGACATTCAGCTGCAGAGAAATATGGCTGTTTGCAAATTCCCTGTGGCAAAGAGAAACACACACTGCTATGCTCACAGCTATAATAGCCAAATGTACAGTGGCAGAAGAAGTACTGAGTGTTGTGTTCAGTGTACAGTACATACTTATACAACTACAACATATAGAAGTGTGTTACAGCATGGAGGAAATCCTGCAGGCTACTGTAGTCACATTTATGCTCCAGTATGCATTTTAGGTAATGTTCCCTAGACACTGTGAAGGAGGTAGTGGTCTACACACTCCAATTATAAAGGCATTGCCCATTGTGCACTGCACTTTTACTGCCAATGACATGCCCTCTGGCCAGCCTGCTGCTGATGCCTGCCATATTGCCTGCTGTCTCATGTTCCCTTGGGGACCATGGACATTGTTTTCCCCCTGTGCATTTGGTTATTAAAGCTGTGGGCATGGCAGTGTATGTTTCTCTTTGTCCACAGGGAATTTGCAAACAGCCGTATTTCTCTGCAGCTGAATGTCACTTCAGCCATGTGTCCCCAGTTGAATGTACCACAGGGCAATGTCTAGCTGCCTAGGCGCCTAAACCCGTTCTGGCTATATTCCTGATAAGCCAAGCAAATAGAGCTTATAAATTTGAGGAGTGGGCTCAGTTAAACAACACATCCATTAACATTCTCAGAAGTGTTAACTATTCATGGCATGGGTGAGGTTAGAATGCAGAGCACAATAACGGTTTATTATTTGTCTGAACTGGTATAAAGCTTAGGGCTTTGTCAATACTGAGATTGAGGAACAACATGGACAAATGGGGGCCCTATACAACCTAAATGTGGTGCATCTGTCTAAGAATGGAACCAGAATCCTAACAAACAGATTGAAATGCTTCATCAGCAAACAGTTAAGCTTGCCAAGGGGAAACACAAAAATGCAACAGGTAATCCCAGCCCACCCCCATCAAATACACACATACTCTCTCTATGATGTACATCTGATCAGAGAGAACAATGTGAAATAATCAGTTAAAAATCATAAGGAAAACATATCAAATGTCTATGTCGAAAAAGGGGCAAAATAAATAAAAATGGGAGGCAGTGAGAACAATGCGCACAGTCCTGACAAAATGTGGAAGAGCATTAGTAGCTATACTATACACACGCACGTACACATATATGTGTGTGTGTGTGTGTGTATGCATGTATATATATATATATATATATATATATATATATATATATATATATATATATATATGGTAAAAAGTCGATTATCCGAATGTCAATTATACGAAACGTCAGTTATCAGTCTTGCAAAGTTTTTGGGTAAGAAAAATCATAAAGACTGAATATGTAAGCATTACAAGTACTAGCTTGTGCATGTTTTTTGAAATTGTAGCCTGCTTGTGTGTGAAAAATATTCGGTTGGGTAGCGTTCGAAAGACATGCGTGCGTAAATGGTCGTGCCTTCGCTGAAGGTTGGGCATCGAGCTGGCACCTCGGCGTTTCGTAAAAAAAAATCTACTGCCAATCTTTAGCGGAACAGAGTTCCTCTGGGCTGACCCCTTACCGGGAAAAAGCCGAAAGGCAAACAACAACAACTGTCCAAGATTTTAGAAGTTTTTTATCCAGTTCAGTGCACGTTTGATTATTCGAACAGTTTCATTATCTGAACTACCCCTGGACCCAATGATAATCGGCACTCTACTGTGTATGTATGCATGTGTGTGCATATATATATATATATATATATATATATATATATATATATATATATATATATATATATATATATATATATATATATATATATATATATATATATATATGTATATACACACACACATAGACTGCTGTGGTGGTGCTGCGGTACCGTTGTCGCCTCACAGTAAGACGTTGTCCTATTCGATTCTCAGCTAAAGCGTCTTCTGTGTGGAGACATGTGTGAATGGGCGTACCTTCGTTGAAGGTTGTGCATCACAGCTGGCAACTCGGCACGTAAAAATCTACTGCCAATCATTAGCAGATCGGAGTTCCACTGTGGCGACCCCTAACCAGGAAAAGCCGAAAGACACATCAACATATGTATATACACACACACACACACACACACACTTCACTTTAAAGAAGAACCACACCCACAGACTGAGAAAATTGTTTATTTTGACAGATATGAAGGGGGGGTGTGTTTAGGGGGAGGGAAGATGAGTTTAACGACTACAACTCAGGCATAAGAAAAGAATGAAAATTGGCCAGTTTGGAAAGAAAGTGAAGTAACAGGCACTGAGAATACTGTTATGTGTGATTATCCTTATTTGTCTTTTATGCGGTCATTGAAAAGCAGTAAATGGTAATTAAACCTGACTGACTAAAAGAAAGTAGGGTATATGTAAAAACACATGTAAAGTCAATGCACTGACAGGAGCTTAGGGGCAATGACATAATATTTTAAAGTCAAACAATGCATTGTGGGATACCAAGAGGAAGACTAAAAATCAAAATTCCGAACCCTATGTGGGCAGACTCTGGAATTACATTAAAAAAAAAAAAAGCACATACAGTCCAAAAGTGGTGTTAAAATGTAGGAAACATCAAGACATGATGAAATAAATATGTTTTTGTTTTTCACTCTGTGGATATGGTTCTCCTTTAAGAAATAGACAAATGAAATTATTGCAGCTAACAGGGAAAATTGTATTTCATATAACAATTCATCAACACAGGTTCAAAACTTGTACCGACAGTATGTAAGACTGTAACATATCTCTAAAGTATCATTCCTGTCTTACTTCATAAAATCATAAATAATTACAATTGAGAGTCCAGAGACTGGTAAGTAAAACGGCACAAGACTGAGGATACTGGAGATTTACCCCCTTTACTAGAGAAAGACTTAATGCTGGTCTACAAATCTCTGAAAATTTTTTCTTTGATAGTCTAGTTTTGTAAAATGACGAGACACCATGAGTCTGCTGGAAGAACAAAGAAGAGTTCCATTTTAACAGAAAGATAGCAATCTGTTGACTCTGGGATAACATGAGCTGGTTCACAAATTAAAGTTTTACTATTATGGAAGTGCAGGTTTTGTACAGCCATCTGCATGGTGCTAAAGGCAATCTGGGAAGAATTGATGCTCATATGCTATGGTGTCTCCCAAGGCAGTACCACTGAACAAAGAGTGCATATGTACTGGAAAATCTCTCTTAATCATGTCAAAAGTCAAAGATTTTTTTAAACTCCAGTAGGAACTAACTATATACTTCCTTTTACAAAAACAGGACTGAGTCGTCCCAATTTACGCATTATTCCTCAATGTACAACAACTTGTCTAGAATGGATAAAAATTATATTTCATAGGAACGTGTATATTTAACTGAAAATATCGGATAACACACAGTTTCAGCTCATGCACCAATAAAAACTAAGATAAAGATGCAGGCAACTGAAGTAAAAATGAGACACTAGCATTTCCCTCATCTGTTAAAAGAAGTTGAATTTAATAAATAGGTAATGGAAATTATATGACTTATTAGAGAAGATAGATACTTCTTCAGAAAGGATAGCTGGGTGTGGGGTAAAATAAAAATGGAGTTTAAAACATGGTATAAATAAGACAGAGATATGGGGAAAAAATAGTAATTATTTAGAGGGATTGAAAAGGGTTAAACTATTGCAGAATATGGGAAATCTCAGAGAACACGAACAGAAGCAACTAGAAATTGCTAGAGAATATTTGGATAATATGCATGAGTTTAGCAACTATTTTTTTAAAACAAGAAACATCTTTATTAAATTATCACTTATGATACAGGCAATCATACATTTATATAAATGAAAACAAACCATACTGACATAATCCCAGCTGCAAGCATTTTATATCACAAACCATACTGACATAATCCTAGTTGCAAACATTATACATTACATAATCTACTCAATCATTGTCAGCCAAACATTACATAGCTCATTCAAGTCCTGCCTTCTTTTAAGTCTCATTCCTGCCTTAGATGCATTTTTCCCCTATGTAATTTGCTTCTACCCTTTTTTAAAGATCCTAAATCCACTTGTTTTATTTCTGTTACTACACTCACTACTTCTAGTAGAGCTGGTTTACACTTTAATTTCCATTTTCTAGTAATTGCTTTTTTGAACAGTCACCATAATTAGACTCAGCAAGGCCTTACTATGACTAGGCAATTCTGATTCTGTATAATAGTTCAGAACATAGCTCTCAACCAATCAGGGACACTTTTAAAATATCACTACTATTAATTTGAGACATTGACAGAATAAGAGAGTGTGAATTAATATACATTTTCTGAACTAAAAATAAGTCTAGAACTCAAATTATTGTCATTATTTATTAAGTATAATGCACCATCTTTTTTTTCAAAAAGTCACCAATTTTAAAAGGGATTGAGAGAGGCAGAGTTAAATTTTGAGTCAAAATCAGGGACACCCCTGAAAGTCAGGGATAGTTGAGAGGTATGGTTCAGAAAAATAATTTCCCTAGTTACAACAATTTGCTCACCCAGCATCTCCGACAGAGTATTAATATGCAGGGAATCTTGAAAGTCTGCCAACCATACCTCTCAACTGTCCAGATTTTCGCCTCACATTGTGGCCTCCTCCTCATAAAATGTGTGGCTTTCTCGATATTTGTGGCAAATTAGTGAGGACCGAATGTACTAAATAATGACAGGCATTTGAGTTTCAGACTTCATATCCTTCAGAAAATGCATTGTAACACAAGAATACCTTTTATTCTAGCAATTTTCTAAGTTTATAAGAGAAATATTTAAAAACTGTTCCAATTTTCAGGACTTTGGCTTTGTCCAGATTTTTTGTGCTAAAAAGTCGAGAGCTGTGCTGCCAACTCATTACACTCCCAGAAAATATGTTCCCAGTTACCTTTCTTCCCCATCATAGGTTCATAGGAGGTTACTAGGCTAATGGCCCTAGGGAATTTACAAGCCTAGCTATGTACAAAACCAGTGTACCCTAACTGACCATAGTTAGAAGGTCATTGCTAGCAGAGTGGTTCTATGATCAGCACCAAATGCCCCAGTCCATGAGGGACATAGGTGCCACCCCTTGGGTGAATTTACGGTCACCCATCCAATTGTCAAGTTTGCGCTTGAATAAGGTCCCTGAGAAGCTCTTCTTCACATGATGTGGGAGCTTATTCCGGAGGAGTGGCAGTCTCTGGGAGATGCATCTGTCTCTACATGTTTTGTTAATGTCACAGACTAGGCTGAAATCCCTGGAGCAAGTGACTCTTGCCCCCATTTGATTTGTGGATGTGCAGCATTTCCATTAGGGCAGGGTCACAGACTGGTCTGTAGGCCAGGTGCAGGTCGCCTCTCAGCAGCCTGTATGATACAGAGTACAGTGACAGGGCTTTCGGTCTTCTCATGTATGCCACATTTTGGAGGCCTTAGATTTTCTTGGTTAGGAACCTCTCTGGTCTCTCCAATTGTTGTAGCTGTCTTTTGAGGTACATACAGAAGGGAGCATTATACTCACTTAGTGGTCTGATAAGGGTGGAGTACAGTGGAGTTATAACCTCCTTAGTCTTGGATGTGATAGCCTTATTTATGAGATGCGCAGTGTAGAAGACTTTCCTTACCACTATGGATTCATTTGATCAAAGTTTAGACTACTATCAACCTGTGTTCCCAAGTCTCACACCACTGGGTTTGAACCTAGAGGGGTGCTATCTACATCATAATTAGCATGGGCTACTTCTTTGCCAAGGGGAATAATGAGGTATTTTTTTGCATTTAGTTTTAGCCCATGACTTTGACAACAGTCATTTACCTGTATCAGTCCCTTCTGTAATATGTTAACATCATTGGGGGATCCTATGAATGCACCCACTTTACAGTCATTTGCAAACTTGGTAAGCCACATGCCATTTACTTTTGCCTGGATTTCAGAGAAATAGAACCCAAACAAAAGAGGGCCCAGCATAGATCCCTGTGGTGCTCCACCAGTAACTGGTCTACTGGTGGAGTTGGACTCCCCAACTCTGACATTGTGAGTTCTGTTGGTGAACTAGTTGACTACCCTTCTAGTGATATATGTGTTTATCCAAAGCTGGGAAAGTTTATCAATGATTCCTGAGTGAAAAATTGTGTCAAAAACCTTAGCTAGGTCAAGATAGGCAGTATGTACTGCTTCATCCTCATCCAAGGCTTTGATGACATTTTCAAATAAGTCCACCAGGTTTAATAAGCAAGATCTACCCTTGACAAAATTAAACTGGGTCAGGTCCAGAGTTTGGAGGTCGCCTATGTCTTCATTGATAAGGTCCATGATGATTCTTTCCATGGCCTTACAGATAGGGGTGGTTAGGCTTATGGGTCGATAGTTCCCAGAGTCGGTTGATGGACCTCCTTTGTGCAAGGGGATTACTGTTGCTGATCTCCACTCTGCCAGAACAAGGTCAGTCCTGAAGCTGTGATTAAAGAGAGGGCCAGGTAATTCCTCTAGGTCTTGTTTTACATTGTTTAATAAGCAGCCTAGAATGTTACCTGGTCATTTAGCCTTGGAGAGCGCTTATATGACCTGTTCTTTGAAGACACTCGGTAGAGGACTGGTGTCAGGAATGCCTTGGAGTATGGCTGGTGGGGACAGGGGGGTGAAGTTATTGCCAAATCTGTCAGCTAACAGGTTTGCAATTTCCTCAGGTTCAGTGTGAATGGTACCATCAAGCACAAGTTTGGCACACAGCTGGGCATTCCCTTTTAGGTTTTGGACATAGCTAAAGAATGCCTTAAAATTGTCTTTAGCTAGGGATGCTAATTTAGACTCATAACTAGACTTAGAGGACATTACAAGATATTTTATTTGCTTGTTCAAGCTGTGGATAGTATTCTTATTCTGTTGAGTAAGTTCCCTCTTATTCTTAGATATCAGTTTCTTTGTTTTGTTATATAACTTATTCGTATTAACAGTCCACTAGGATGGCTTGTTTTTTTTTTTTTTTTGGGAGGACCTGGTACTGGTTCTATCAGGTACAGCTCACTCAATACATTTGTTTAAGTAGCTATGTAGGGTATTTGTGTATTCCTCTGCATAGAAGTCATTATTGGCTGTGCAAGCAGGGGCTTTGAAACTTTTTATACCATGGCTTAATAAGCTACAGTTAGCTTTGGAGAAAATTTTCATTTTTTTTTGTTCCTGTGTGTGTGTGTGTGTGGGGGGGGGGGGGGGGGTCAGGTCTGATCTTTACTTCAAATGAGACAGATTTATGGTCTGATATTACCAAGGAAGGCAACACACAGGGGGATAAGTGCAGTGACACCCCCCAATGTTGGTGAGCTCCAGTTCTAAGACATTTGAGCCCCCTGTAGAGGTGCAGACCAACTGTTCCAAGGCACTTGAATTCAAGTCCAGCCTCAGAGAAATCTTGTTTGTGCTCGTGTAAGTCACCCAATCAATGGAAGGACAGCTGAAGTCTCCCATGACCAAGGTGTTTGGTTGTATACTGAGTAAATGCACATCCAACACCTAGATCTTCTTCGGACAGCAAGTGCAATGGCTCAAAAAGACAAACCCAATATTAAAAAAACAGCCAGCATACAAAATGAGGAGAAGTAATACTTTAAGTCTTCACAGTCACAGACCAGTTATGGCCAAAGGCCTTTTTTAATGTAGATACCAAACTGTGATGAATTAGCCTATTTATAGGTATATGGAAAACCTAAAACATAAACCACCAATCAGCATGAATCAACATAAGAAATTAGCATGAAAATTATAAATGATCCTTCAGACCAGGCAGGAATAACCCACCCAGTCTAACTATCCAAGCTTTTTCTTTTTTATTTAATAAATCATGCTAACCAGCTTTAGAATACTTAGGACCTCATACTTTATCAGTTATAATAAATTGAAATTTGGCAGTGACATGACCAATAAACTTTTTAAGAGCATGAAATCTTTAAGATCCTGCGTTTGGCATGTTAAGTTATTTAAGGCATATATGGAAAAGGACATTTCACCTAGGGACCTCAGAATTCGTATTAAACCTTTGGTGGGGCAACCAGATAGTATGTTGCTTACGGCTTGGTCTGACATCCAACAAAATACTTCAATGGAATTTGTTAAAATTTTGCATGCGTTTTATGAACGCAAAATTGATGCTTATATTTCTAAGGTAACAGAGATTTGTGAGGAAGCTAATCAGTTTGAAAATTTATCTATCTATAAAAACTTTTTAAAAATTAAGTACTGATTTGCTAAAATTTGAAAAAGAGTTGAAGGAGTGTAAGCTTCGTAAATTTAACAGGGACTTAAAGGACTATAGTCAAGGCCGGCCGTTTGAACGTGTCAAAAGTATTAAACTTGCCAATACTAACGTTTCTTACTCTGGTCAAAAAAGGAAAATTAAGAAATCTATTCTTAAAAAGTTTAACAGTGATACTTCGGGGGAAGATTCTTCTTTCTATACAGATACAGAAACTGATAATCAACAGTCATCACCAGCTCTAAGAAAAGTTTTTTCTTCTGAGTTGGGTAGTTCCGAGCATGTTACCAGCAAGATCCCTTTAGGAATAGAAGGAGTAGGAAACATAAATCCAACTGTGTCTTTAGAAGCAATGTTGCAGCTTTTGGAACCGTAACAGTTACAATGTTAAATATTTCATCTACTGTATTATCTGATGTGGAATATGGGCTACTCAATAAAGGTTTAAATTTTATTCCTGGATTTTTTGTTTCTGAAAATACTTTTGTTGCAGATTTAATTTCTTTTTGTAGATTGCTTGATCTTAAATTGTTTTTTAATAATGCGGAAAACAGTGACACCTTGGCTTCTACTGAGCCTGGATTTAAATTCCATCCGTCTACGTTTGTCCCACCCATGAATAAGTATGTTGAGATCTTTCAAAAATGTATCCTTAAGGAACTACAGTTTGGTTCCAAAATGCAAGATTATTTTCTTCCAAATAATTTGACTCAGTCAGAGATTAAGGCACTTGAAAGATAAAAATGTGGTTATTATTCAAGCTGATAAGGGTGGTTCCACGGTAGTGATGGATTGGTCCATGCACGTTGCTGAAGATAATAAGCAGTTACAGGATGGTAGATTCTATACAGCAATGTCCATAGACCCTACATCCAGGTTCAAAATTGAAATTGAATTCTTACATACCGCAGTGAGTGAGGGCATTACTTGTTGTGACAAAACTTGTTTTCATTTAAAGGTCAAAGATCCATTGCCACAACATCTATATCTCCTTCCTAAAATTCATAAGAATGCTAGCAATCCACTAGGGCGACCTATTGTTTCAGGAAAGGGTTCCTTAACGGAACCAACCTCTATTTATCTAACGAGATATTTGAAACCCCTATTCAAGGCGGTTAGGGCTCGTATACAGGATACAACGGAGTTTCTCAACACTGTATCCGATACCCAATTAGATCCTGGGTAGTTGATATGCAATCTTGATGTTACCTCATTATACACCAGTACTCCTCATTGGGCTGGCCTTATGGCATTGGAATTTTGGTAGGGAGAAATTTTACTGTATACTGCGGGGTTTAACACCTTTCTTTTATGTGTGACGGAGCATGTCCTCACCAAAAATGATTTTATTTCAATGGTCAGTGCTATTTATAACTTAAAGGCACAGCAATGGGTGCTTCACTTGCACCCTTTTATGCTGATTTATTTATAGGATATTTTGAACATAAAATGATTTATGACAGTAGTCATAACTTGTTTCTTGAAATTGATATCTGGAGGCATTCTTTGGATGACTGCTGGATGGTTTGGAAATCTGACGTCACATATTTACATGAGTTTGTTCAAGATCTTAATGAAAACAAATGGGGCATTCACTTTACGGTCAACTTTGATATGCAGTCTACTTCTTTTCCTGATGTGATGCTAAACAGACAGCCTGATGGCACACTAGCTAGTTAAATTTTTCGGAAACCATTTCGTTCTAACACATTGTTACATGCATCCAGCTGTCATCCAAAACACATTATTCACAATATCCCTAAATCTCAGTATATGGGGATTTGACGTATTTGCTCCACCACTCAGGATTTTTCACATTTTAATAAAGAACTGACATCTCGCTTCACTGAACATGGGTACTCATCAGCACATTTGTTACAAACTAGTAGTGAGGTTAGCAAAATACCTAGGAAGGATCTACTCACATATCATAGTTACAGGAATAATTCAGACTCCAATATCAGATTTGTAACCACCTATGGTAGAAATACACATCAGTTTATGAATTTAGTTCAACAACATTGGGACATTATTTTAGCTGACGATCGACTATGTGAATTATTACACAATAGAGGTACTTTTTCATTCCGTAGGGGTAAAACCTTAGGTGGAAGTTTTAGTTTTTATAAAAGTCATCCCCAATCAACTAATATGGTTCAGAGTATAACTGATGGAACCAAATTGGTGGGTTGCTTCCCCTGTGGTCACTAATTTTTGCAAATATATTGTTAAGACTAAAGAATTTACTAGCAAAACTACATCTCATATTTTTCAAATTAATACACATGCAAACTGTAGTAGTGACTGGGTTGTCTATCCCGCTGTATGCACTTGCTCAGCATTTTATATAGGTCAAACATCTAGACCTATGAAGTTATATATTTCTGAACATCTGAGTAATGTTAGAAGTAAGGTTCTTACCAATGCACTATATAAACATGCCATTGGTCATGTCACTGCCAAACTTCAATTTATTATAATTGATAAAGTGTGTGGTCCTAAGTATTCTAAGTCTGGCTGGCATGATATATTAAATAAAAAAGAAAAGGCGTAGATAGCTAGACTGGGTGGGCTATTCCCGCCCGGTCTGAATGATCATTTATAATTTTCATGCTAATTTCTTATGTTGATTCATGCTGATTGTTGGTTTATGTTTTAGATTTTGCATATGCCTATAAATAGGCTAATTAATCACAGTTGGATATCTACAATGAAAAAGGCCTTTGGCCGAAACAAGTCTGTGACTGTGAAGACTTAATTAAAGTCTTACTTCTCCTCATTTTGTGCGCTGGCTGTTTTTTCAATATTCTATACTGAGTAACCCTAGAAAGTTGAGGCAGGTGGCGTGCTTCTCCTGATTCATGGGAGACCTGTAGCTGGCAATGATGTGGTAAGGTACATTACGTACAGTTATTTGGACCTGGAGTATCTCAAGAGATTCACACTGTTTTACAAGTCTTGAGGTGTATTTGGATTTAATGAAGATGGATACACCTCCACCGTTGGTCCTTTCATGTTCGTTTTGGGGTCTGAATATCTGAAATGTATTGTAGCCTTCTACGACCAGGGTGCTCTCAGCAGGTTTTTTTTTTTTTTTTAACCACGTCTCAGTGACTGCACAGACATCAGCATCTTCCAAGGTGAGGGATGCTCACACCTCAAAAATTTGCTGCCTACCCGAGGAAAACTTCTCTGGAGTCTACTTGGGGCACAAAATTATTTATGTAAACATCTCCAAGCAAAAATCCTAAATCTTCTAGATTTTGTTGCATATTTAGGAGACATACATATATCCCCCATTGTTTATTTGTGAATTGCTTATCCAATCTCTCTCTTCCCAGTCCTTTCTCAACTCCTTTGATTGGTTCTTACAGTTAGCATGCAATAGTTTATATGCTGTACTAATTATTCCTTTTTAATGGCAACCTCTGTTCTAGATTCTACTAAAAATTCTACCAGTGCTGGTCTTTTGTTTAGGAACCCCCTATTCTTTCTCTTTGCCTATACTCTGATAGCAATCTTTGACAGGGAAGGCCATCTCTAACCTGCAGTACAAATAAATTCTTGGCGTCTTCCCATTCTATCACCTTACCCTCTCTACTAATATGCTACCAATACATTGGTTCCTTTGCCAGTTTTCTCTAATAAATTTTCCAGCCCCCTCTTGCCTATTGTCTGTATCCCTAATTGCAGTCATCCCTATCAGCAGAATCTCATTCCTCTATTTCTGGGTTGCCTTAGTTCGTAGAATACTTTCTTTTATTATTTATTTATTTATTTATTTTATTTATTTAACATTTATTTAGCAGGAAACTGGAATGGGCCAATTTTCAGTGGAGGCCTGGGGAGAAATGCTGCAAACGCATATCTTTGTAATGTGGGAGGAAACATGAGCACCCGGAGGAAACTCGCATGAATGGAGGGAGGACATGCAGACTCTGGTCATAAGGCACCCCAGCCATGAATCGAACCAGAAAACCTCTTGCTGTGAGGCAACAAAGTTAACCGCTGCACCACTGTGCCGCCCACTGAGCCTGTGCTACTTAATGAATATACTATGCTGTATTATTATTGTTATTCTTCTTAAAGATCTGTATCCAAAATCCCAGTCTCTCCTTGTTTCTTGAGCTTTACCCCATTTCCTAATCATCCCTTTCCGCTTTGATTTATAGGTTTCTTCTTGTGCTACGTATAGGAGCCTTAAGTGGCTAGTTCTGAAATACCCCTTCAAACCGGGTAATCCCAAGCTGCCTTGTTCTATTGGAAGAATCAGCTTATCCCACTTGATTTTTGCCGTCTTCCCCTCCCAGATAAAATCTTTCGGCTCTTTACCACAGCTTCTCCTCTGGTTAATAAAGGGATCAAAAAAATTTGAACTGCTTGTATCTTACTATCCATATCCATATAACAGAGCTTCCAATTTCTCAGTTTTTGTATTATCTTTTGTTTAGTCTCTTCTCACACATCTGTAGCTGCCACAACATAATTATTTTTAATCCATGCTCCTAAATACTTTATTTTATCATGTCCAAATAAATATGGATATTGCTGAATCAATTTCTGTGTGGGTACCTAACTTATCGCTACTGCTTCTGTTTTAGCTTCATAGGTTCATAGATTAGTACTAGGCTAACTGCCCTTGTGAGCCATTTTAAGCCTAGCCAATTATCCCGTGTGAGACTCAAACTCTGCACCTTGTGTTTGTAAGTCAAACACCTTAACCATTAGGCCCACTCTCCCAACCTCTCATTAATTTTGTATCCTGAAAAGATCTGAAAAGGTCTCAAAATGTTCCACAGCACTGTAATGTCCTTTTGTGGTTTTGTCAGGTATAAAATAATAGATATATTAGGGTGGAGTAGTGGTACAGCGGTTAGCATTGCACCTCACAGCAAGAGGTTCTCTGGTTTGATTCTTGGCTGAGCTGTCTTCTGTGCAGAGTCTGCATGTCCTCCTTGCGTTCACATGGGTCTCCTCCAGGTGCTCTGGTTTCCTCCCACATTCCAGAGACATGTGTCTGGAGCATTTTTCCCCAGGCCTCTGGTGAAAATGGGCTCTGTCCCACTCAGACCTTCCCAGTACACAAATGTTAAACAACAAAAAAAAAAAAGAATCATTTGCAAATACAGCCAGCTTTTCTTCACTACCATACCATTTACATCCTTGAATTTCAGAGTCCCTCAGTTTCTTTGCCAATGGTTCTAAATATAATGCAAATAACAAAGGAGAAAGAGGACACCCCTACCTGGTTCCTCTCCTCAAACAGAAATTAACAGAGAGGATCCCACCTACTTTACTTTTCTCCTCCGATCCCACACATATCCTCCTCATCAACCTTATACTTTTATCAGGAATGCAAATGCTTCCATTGTCCTGCTCATGAAGTCCCAGCTTACTCTGTCAAATGCTTTCTCTGCATCAAGACCCACCAACAACATTGGTATTTTCTTACATTCTGCTTCCCTCTAAGTTATCAATATTGTACTGATGATGTTAAATAATTGCCTCCCCTCCACAAAACTACAGTGATCGTATCTATCAATTTTGGTATCACTTTTGCCATTCTTTTAGCCATGACAGACAAACAATTTGATAATCATGGTTTAGTAATGAAATGGGCCTGTATGAAGCTGGATCTGATGGATCTTTACCCTTTTTAGGTACTACAACTAGCGTCACTTTCTTCCAGGATGTTGGTACTTCCCCTCCTACTGTTAGACAAAACCTTCCAGATTTTTATCATTTTTTTTCCCTCCTAGCTTTCAAAATTCCTCAGGAATACCATCTACTCCTGGAGGCTTTCCTGTAGATTGGTTATACATCAGCATTTTTATCTCATTTCCACCTATCCTAATGGTTATTAACTGAGCCTCATCTACCTCAAATATTAGCATATTTAATTCTTCCACAGACATTTCTATTTGTACCTTTTCTGTATTTCCATGCTTCTTTGCTTTACACAGACGTTCCTAGAATTCCCGAAATATTTCTAATACCTGTACAGGATCTCTTCTTACCTTCCTTGTTATAGGCTCCCTAAGCCTGGCAACAGCCCTTCTACTTTCTGATGCCTGAGCTATTGTGCTAAAAGTTTTTGTGCTGTAGAGTTATCAAAAAAAAGAAACAGTTGCTTAAAAGCAATCTTTCTAAACTCATGCACATTATCGAGGTAATCCTTTATTTTCTGTTTAGCATTCTGCAGTTCCTCCTCTTCTTGTTCTGTGAGATTCCCCCTATTCTGCAATACTTTAAAATTTGTCAGTCCCTCTAAATATTTTCTGTTACTTCTTAACCATATCTCCCTTTCTTTTATTTACACCCTATTGTTAAACTCTTCTTTAATTTTATCCCACTCCCTAGCTGTATTTTCAGAAGAAATTTCTGTTTTCTGTTATAGTGCCTGAATAATTTCCACTACCCATTCCTTAAATTCCTCTCTTTTTAAAAGATAGGTGGGAAAGCGCCACGGTCTTATTTTTATTTCATTATCCTGTGTTTTTATTTTATTTATTATTGGTGCATGATGTGAAATAATTATTGGTTACATATCAAGACCTTCAATTAAATGCACATGTTGCTGTGAAATGTAAATTCTGTCTAGCCTAGTCCAGTTTTTGTATCTGGGGGGAATAATATGCAAATAAATCCAGACTTCTAGTACTGAATTCATATCTTCCAAGCCAAAAATGTTCACACATTTCTTCAAATATCTACCCTCCTTTGATATACTTTCAGTTCTGGGCCCCACCAGACACATCTGCACTGCTGCAAATCAAATTTCAGTCCCCACCTATAAGTAATATTCCTTGCTGAAAGCTGATTATTTCTCTCAGAATTTTCTTAAGCTCCATTATAGCAGTTTTAGGTGGAATATAAATACATGCCAATGTAATCCTCCTCCCTTTCCAGTAGCCCCTTAGTACTACAAATCTAATATTATCTTTTTATCGTCTTCAGTCACTATTTGAGCTGCTGTTGCAATTAATACAAATATTCTTCTTTTCCTCTATTCCACTGAATAACCATCTTGAAAAACCTTTCTTTATCAAATTCACATGTTCAGTTCCTTCTGAATGTGTCTTCTGTACCATAGCTATTTGCACTCTACATTTTTAATACAGTTCACTACTATATTTTTGTATTTATCTGTGAGACCATTGACATTTAAAGACATTACAGAAAGCATCATTGTATCAAAATGTTATTATTCCCACCTTTTCTGTATAATGTATAAGTTTTTTTTGTCAAATGTCTAGTTCCAGCTTTTGTATTACATGCATACACTGTTTGGCAGGTTGAATTTTTATGCAGTTGTTTCTTGTCATATCCATTTCAGCCTACGTCACATCTTACAAAACGTTTTGTTTTACTAAAAGTCCTGAAATGAAAAAACAAACACACCCTCAGTACCCCGTATAATCTATTAACTTAACACTAACACCCAAAACTATATACATCTTCAAATACTGATGTTTTACCCAAATAACAGGTCCCAAACTGACAGCCAAGCTCACAGACCTGAGTCAACCTAAAAGAAAGATTATCCATGCTAAGATGCATGGTATAGCCTGTGCTAAGTGCTATCGGATTCATTTTATCCTTATAGCTCTCCCAGATGGAAAAAACGCCTGAATGCTTTCAGATAACATTATCTCCTAAACAATTTTTCTTTTTTTATTGTCAATATCTCTTAATCAGAATGTCTCCATGGAGACAATGAAGACCAGATACAGAATTGCGACTAAGCATACATCTATTTGCTAAAAAAAGCATTATAATATTCAATATTCTTTTTCATTTACTTACTTTCTCTTAAAACCTGTTACTAGATCAAGCTAAGGGTCTTAATCCAGCCATTCCCCCATACAAGAATGAGAAATGTCATTCTAAAGGGATCCAGAATCTGTCTGCCCGGGATGACATGGTCAACAGACCACAATGTTTTTCCAGAAATGGCCTGCACCTGTCACAACTGGGATTCTGGATACTGGCTAAGGTTCTTGCCGCCCCTATAGTGCCTTTTTAGGCAAGGTTCAAATGAGAAATTCACCACCATAACAGGAACAGGCAAGTAAAAACTGAGGGTGATGCTACTCAATGCTAGAAGTCTAAATCTCAAAATGCACTCACTCGAGGTACTACTTAAAATGGAGAACATCAATATCTGTGCAGTAACTGAGACCTGTTTCAAGGCTCCAGAGAGCACACCTGCACTAGCAGGCTATAACTCGTACCACACTTTTCGGCCATGTAACCTGGACCAGAACAAAGGTGGAGGTGTGTCCATATTCATTATGGATATCCACACCACCAGGCTAGTTGCTCAGCATAATGCATCCGAGGTTATCCAAGTGCAACTAACTCTGGGCAAAACTGCTATCCAAATTGTAGCTTGCTACAGATCCTCCACCTTGCCCCAGGATTCCCACTCCTCTTTTCTTGATGTACTGGAAAATATTAGGGTTCAACCAAACACCCTAATAATGGGCGATTTCAACTACCCCAACATTAACTGGGAAAACTACTCATGTACCAACTCCTTCACTCAACGCTTTCTGGAATTCATAAACTCCAATGCCCTGGATCAACTTATCCACACCCCCACCACGGGCAACAATATCCTAGATCTAGTCATTACCAACATGCGTGACCGGTGTTCCACACTTGAAGTCAACTCCTCAATGGTCCGATCCAATCATAAGCTAATCACCCTAGATATCCACATCCTGCCCCCACCTCCCATTAAGGAAACCATGGTAAAAAATTTCTCCAAAGCCTCCTTCATGCTTCTTAAGACAGAAGTGGTGAACTTCATGACATCCATGCAGATGGACAATACAGTTACGACTACTGAATCCTACACAATTGCACTTTATAAGCACTTACACGAGTGCATGGATCGTGCTATCCCAAACAGAGCCAAGACGCTATCCTTCAACAAAAGGAAGCCAATCTGGTGGTCCCCTGCCATGACCAAACTGTGCAACAGAAGGATGAAACTGTTGCAAAAGAGAGTAAAATCCCATGAGTGGAGGAGCTTCCTGGTCAGCTTCAGTAAGAAGCTGCGATCCCTCATAAAATCCTCCAAAGCTAGTTACGAAAACAAAATCACCACTGATTCTAAAGACAACCACAAAGCATTCTATAGCTATGTCAAGAATCTCAATGGCAACATTCAGATCTGCTCGGAGTTACTGCACAATGGCACTAAATATACAGACCCAAATGATATTGCCAACATCCTGGCAGATAGGTTCAGTGCTAACTTTACCCCCCTCTCACCCCCTAAACGGCCCATCTCTATACCGGAAGAATGCAAGGTTCCTGTAATCATGGCTGCACAGGTAAAAACCACACTCTCCAAAGCCAAGAACACAGCATCCATGGGACCAGACAACATCCCAGGCTGCATTCTACACAAACTTGCACCCCACCTAAGTACCATATTCAAACACAGCCTCACCTCAGGTTTTGTGCCCACTGAATGGCGCACAGTGACTGTTATCCCACTTCACAAAGGGGGAACCACCACGGACCCTGGGAACTACCACCCCATTAGCCTGACGTGCCTGGTCTGCAAGGCCATGGAACGTATCATCATGGAACTTATAAACAAAGACATTGGTAATCTCCAAACTCCGGAACCCACCCAGTTCGGGTTTGTAAAAGGCAGATCATGTCTCCTAAACCTGATAGACTTCTTTGAAGCAGTCACCAAAGCCGTAGATGAGGGTAAGGTGGTTCACACAGCCTATCTAGATATTGCTAAGGCTTTCGACACCATCCCCCACCGTGGAATTATAGATAAACTCACTAAACTAGGTATAAATCCCTATGTTACAACATGGGTTGCCAACTGGCTCACTGACAAAACCCATACTATGAAAGTAGCAGACTCCAAATCCGACTTCAGACCAGTGACAAGTGGAGTACCACAGGGTTCAGTCCTGGGTCCTCTCCTGTTTGGTATCTAATTCTCTGAAGTACAGGCTAACACAGAAGGTCTTTGGCTAAGGAAGTTCGCAGATGACTGCAAACTAGGAGCCATAATCGAAACTCCTAACTATGTGGACATCCTACAAAAGGGCCTCACTGTGACAGATGCCTGGTGTCAAAGCCATGGCCTCAAGCTCAATGCCAAAAAGTGCATTGTCATCCCCTTTGGTAAAAACTCTATACCCATGAACTACAACATAGGTGGTAGTATACTTAACACCGAAAGTGTGATAAGAGACCTTGGGACACAGGTGGACAGTAGTCTCTCCTTTGATAATCACATTGTCACAGTAGTCAGGAAATCCTTCTATGTGGCTCACCTCATCACAAAAGGTTTCTCATCCAGAAAAAAAGAGGTCATTGTTCCCCTGTACTCATCACTCATTAGAACCATTATAGGAGTACAATGCCCCTTTTGGTATGTACCCCACAAAACATCTACAACAACTGGAAAGGCCGCAGAAATACCTCACAAAGAGGATTACTGGCCTCAAACAGATTCCCTATGCAGACCGTCTCAAAAAACTCCAGCTTTACTCTGTCAAATATCGCCTACTCAGAGGTGATCTCTGCCTAACATACAAAGCTATGTCAAACCCAGAGCTGTTGGACATGCTCCACTTAAAGAAATCCCAATCCCTCTGAGCTACACGCTCTAGGGACCTAAACCTTGTCACCACAATAAACAGAACATGCCGGAGGGATAGATTCCTATCCCAGAGACTTCCCATACTCTGGAATAAACTATCTATCTATATCAAACAAAGCTCCTCATTAGCACTCCAAGAAAAATCTTGATGATTGGATGGGAAATAGGAAATTCACCTCGGGGATCACTTCTGTGGCTCTGCTCAACAGTGGCACAGGAAAATAATTTTCTTGGGTGGCAAAAGCTATGTACCTTTTTGGCTGGTCTTGTATAGGCCCCTAGGACCAATAGCCTACTACCTACCTATGAACATAAAAAGCACATTATTTATTTATTTTTCTCATGCTCCCTTAAACAGACTTTATATTTTCCAAAATGCAGTGTGTACACTTCTTAAAACTGAAAAAGGAGAAAGAAAGAAGAGGGAACAAAGAAAAGAAAAAAAAAATCAGCCTGTTTACAATAGTATCCCATTATACTTAAAGCAAATGAGGAAACTTTATAGCACACAAAGAAAATCTTACATCTTATAAAAATAGTACTATTAAGAAAAAATATGTTACTTACAGTTAACTTTCTCCCCTCTCTTTCCCTCCCTTAAGTATTTTTCCCCGCATTAATGACATGAAGTAGGGCATATACCTTAGAGTTTCCCACAAGTCCAACAAAGTCCAATATTTCCATATTTTCTTGTTCTGTCATATTTCACAAATATAATTATTGCTTTGTAATCCCACATTTGTCAATTTCCAAGTTATTGGTTTTATTTCTGTTCATCTCCATCTCCCAAACTCTGTCTCTGCTTCATTCCCAATGTACGCTCAATTCTTCTAGTCAACTCTTGTGCTCCCTTCCTTCTCCCCAGCATTTTCTGTTGAACATTGGAAAATGTTTTACTGGCACAGTCTCTCTGTGGTCTTTATCACCAGATGAACAAGCGTCAGAATCTCCTTCTTTTTCACAGCTCACATTTTCCTGGACAAACTTTTTTATTTCCTCCTTAGCATGTACTTGGCCAAAAAATTATTTTATCCCTCCAGGGAAGAATAATTTAAAGATAACTGGGTACAGCAGTGTGAATTTCACACCTTCTTTTTAATATTCCCTGAATAGTGGAACACATTTACTCCTTTTCTGCCTGGTGCACAATGACTAATCATTTTCCATTCTCTGCTGTCTCCCACTTTTATTACTTTGTCCTTTTGCCTCAGTTTTGTCAGAATCAACTCCATCAGTGGTCAGATTGCATCTTTACTATTAAAGGTCTAGGCTGCTTTCTCAAAGCCAGGTTTGGAACATACACATGACATGCCCTTTCAATTAACTCCTGTTGTGGAATACCAGTCTGGTTGCTTATTTGTGTTTACATAAAATTAACACACACTGTTCCTCCAGCTCCTCTGGTATGGCTGAAAATCTCAGGCATTGCCTACATTCTTTGTCCTCTAATTCTATTATTTTTTTGAAACATCTCTTCCTGAGCAGTCTCACATTCAGCTAGCCTGTTTTTCATTTTGACCTCTGATTTTCTGCAGTTTCATCAACTCATCTGAATATCTGTTTAAAGCTTTTTGCATTTTTAGAGCTTTTTGTTTGAGTTTATATACTCCATTAGCGTTTTGTTTATTTTAACCAGGTCTGTGTGAAGTTGTCTTATGTTTTCTGTGATGCCCCAACACTGACCCAGTAATCAAGGAGCCTTAATCCTCACCACTGACAACAGTGGGGGGACATGCACACTGGGAGGATGACAAGTACACACACACACAGTAAAGTGCAATTTCTCCTTAGGAGCACACAGTCAGTCTGGGGCTGGTTTCTCCCTCTTTCTCCAAATTTGCAATAAGACTCCCCATTGGCACAGCTATAGAGGTGAGATCCCAGCTGAGTGGCCAAGCCAAGGCCTCCAGCACCTTCTCTGTCCAACCAGTGCTTCGTGTCCCTGCCCAAGTAACTGACACGCACTTTGACATTTGATTTATAAAGAAACGCACACACCTGGGAAAGGCTGGCACAGGTTTACTAGCTATGACACCTTTTGCCCAGACTATAAGGCAGTTATTACTGCCACCAGCCAACTCTTTATCAGCTGCTTTAAGGCCTTTAACAAAGGGTGTCCTATTTTACTCTATAATGTTACTATTAATCCAAATGGTAGGTTGACCAAGAGCAAAGCTATTAGGAGTGGCCCACACAGTGTCACCAAATAAATATGCAAGTACTCTCAGAACATAAATATGTCTCCACACAGATCAGCCACAGTGGAAGGTTTAAATATATTTAATAATAAATAAAAGAACAAGAAAATACTCAGTAAATAATCACTGTTACATCAGAGTTCAAAATCTCAGGAATATTTAAAACAACACTGTAGGACAGTCTCAGATAAATAAAGAAAACATCTAAGCTATCCTTCACTATATTCCTGTCTGAGTCTAAGAGAAACTACTATACCCTAGTTAACTTACTTACAGAACAAGAAGCAGGCGGATGTGGTGAGTGGATGTTCTTGTCAGGTCAAAGACTAATACAGAATGCACTACTTCTCTCAGAGTGTTCTTAAATTAATATATCAAATAATACTGCTGGGTTAGCTTGCAGGTTGACATAATTTCTTGTCATCTGAGTTTAGTTCTCAAGCTAACCTCAACTTTGCTAGAAACTACTAGCATTTAGCATCTCCCTTGAAAATCCATAGGCCTCAGATGTTTCCAGCTGCTGGAAGACATAAATAATAAAACAAGACAATGCAGAAGGCTCCCTAGTTTTTTATATATCCTGTCTCCTCGCTGCACTGAAACCATCTATTATGGCGCAGTTATAAAATAAATTTCAACTATTTTTCTACAGTTTTGCAAGTTAACACTCTATATTCCAGTTTCCACTGTTAAAATATATACATTTACACGTCTACAATAGTTTATGTACATTTCTGTTCTCTTCCAGTAGAGTACACTGTGGACACATCTCTAAGCTGAGCACTCTCCAACACATCTCTGCAGCAGACATGTCTGTACAAAACATCTTACATGACATACAGTTCAAATACATTTGTAACACAATTATGTGAATCATGTTGATATTCACAAATGACATATGACCATTTACAAAATTCCAGACAGCTGTGTTGGATCACCCTTTTGTTTCACTTCTATATAAATCATGTTAATATTCACAAATGACGTATAATTATTTATAAAACTCCAGATAGCTGGGCTGGCAGTATTTCCCTTTGTCACATTTTCCTCTAGGTTACTGGAAGTCATGTTTGGAGCGCACACTGTTTTTTGCTGAACACCTGCAGTACTTTTCCCAGTCAGTGTTTTTTCCTCACCTTTTGTAGCTGATTTTCCTTAAGGTCCTCTGTATTTCTTTTTTCTTGGCATCCAAGCAGTGCACTTACTAGCCAATTACTGAAATTTGCCCAGAAACACAGATGTCCTCTAGCCTTCTCTGCTGAATTTCCATTTTTACAATGGGAGAGCTAGAATGAATTAAGCTGTTGCTCAATGTGCAGCCATCTTGGAAGTCAGTTTAGCAACTATTTTTTATCACAACTCTGCAACACAAATATTTTTAGCACAACAACTTAATTAACAGAAAGTAGAAATTGTTGTTGCCAAATGAAAATACTTATGGAAGACTTAATTAGGCAAAGGTTAGAGGTAGATGAGGTTCAACAATTAGGAGCTAAGATAGGAAGAGATGACAAAAACAGTGATCCATAATCAATCAACAGGGAAGTCTCCAGGAACAGAGGATATTCCCATTGATATTTTGATGTTAGGAGGGAAGAAAGTGATACAGATCGGGAAGGTTTTAACAATATATTACAGGGGAGGGGAGTACCAGTATTCTGGAAGAAAGCTGTGCTGCCTTGGTGGCCGTTTTGCCCATAGAGGATAAAGACCTTTCAAATACTGCTTTATAATAACTCTCTTCAAGTGTTTATGTCTATACTAGCTAAGAGAATGACAGAAAGTCTCTCTTTTGGTATAAGAGTTCATTGTTCAATAGATAAGCCACCTTCCCTAAATTCATAATCTCCTTCTAGGCCAATTTTTCTTAAATTCATGTCTTACTTAGACAAAGAGCTTAGTTTTAAGTAAACCTGAGCTAAAGCACCTTTAATGTGTAGCCAGTGTGTCCCAGATTTGACAATAACTAAGCACATAACAAAGACTTTAAAGAAAAGGGAAACTGTTTAATAAGACTATTAAAACAAAAATAAAGTTCAACTATTATACCCAGCTTGACCAAAATATAATTCTAAGAGAAAACTACTTCATATGTAAATAATAACAATGCTGCAACTCTTACAGAAGACATGGAGTGGACTGCTGCATCTTTGAAAAGGATATCCGAAAAAACTAGCAGGGCTGATGTTACTCATAAAAACAGAAAACCTCATCTTAATCTGTTTCTAACACAAAAAAAAACTATAATTGTGTAGTTTTGCATTTTCATGTACATGTACACATACCAGTTCTGTGTAAGAAACAGCTTTAAATATTCAATTGTTTACTGCTTAAACATACTTTTGAATGTACTTAAAATTAATACTACTTCTCATGCCTGGTTTTATCCAGTAATAAATAATCAAAAGTTATTACACATATCACTACTTCATCAACACACAAATTTTGTTATTAATGCCTTTGATGTGTTTTTTTGTGTTATTCGTGAAGTATAATTTAATTTTATATATATCTACACAGTTCTATTACTTCTCTGAGAGGACTGATATTGGAATCATAAACGCAACTATGTTTAATTTATTCACAGGCTAACACTTTCCTTATATACTGTTAATCATTGCTAAGCAACAACACAGGGGCTTTTTTCCCCCTTTCTTAATAACATTTACAGTCTGTAGTGTTTCATACAAGTTTTTTGGCAAGGTACATTAGCCCACTGGTCAGTAGTAAAAGAAAAAAGATGAAAGAAACGGTTTACTATCATTTCACTGATCGCACTTTGTGCAAGTTATAGTTTCAATGAACAGGATAACCAAAAAAAAAAAAAATCGACTACTCGAACTCAGAAGTGGAGAATGTCGAATTTGACACAATTTGAACATTCTTCACACTTCCGCAACTGCCAATACAGTGCAACACACAGTAAACAATGTTTATGCAGGGGAGGAAAGCCCCCCCTGCACCCCCCACACCCCTGCTACTTATGTATATAAATTCCACACCCCTGCTACTTATGTATATAAACTCCAAGAACGCACTACAGTGAAGGAAATGGTACATTTCCTGATCCCCACTATAGTGCAATTTGCATTAAGATGTAGAAATTCACAACAGCGAATGGTGTAGTGCATTCACTGTTGGCATTTCAACATTTATTTTTTAGTTCTTTTGATACTATTTAATTGGGCATTCGGACTAAGGTAAATTGAAAAAACTCCGATCACCCATTTGATTGTTTGTTTGTGTCTTTCGGCTTTTTCCCGGTTAGGGGTCGCCACAGCGGAACTCCGGTCCGCTAATGATTGGTAGTGGATTTTTACGTACCGTATTACCAGCCCTGACGCACAACCTTCAACGAAGGCACACCCCATTCACATATGCCTCCACACAGAAGACGCTCTAGCTGAGAATCGAATGGGACAATGTCTTGCTATGAGGCGATAACGTGATAGTAAACCGACAGAAACAGCCAATCTGCTGGCAGTTGGTGTTCTAAAATTCCCACCTTTGATGCAAACTACTTGGAAGCTCCGTGGTTCAGCTCTGCAGTGGTTTACTTGGTCCTAGCAACTCTGGGTTTGAGGTTCTTCTATTTTTTACACTGATTTGTCTTTCTTCTTTAACAGTCAGCCATTGGTGAATTAACAGGGGGTGTTTGGAAGCTTGTTTTACTTTGTTGCTCCAGAGTGAGGGTAAAGAGATGTCTATCTCTTTGTAAGTTTGCCTTACTGAGTAGCCTGAGACATTACCGTACCACCCCACTGCCTTCCTAAAACCAACGTTGTCATATCTTTAGATGATGTGAACATTTTTAAAATGTCACAATTAAAGGAAATATTCAAAGATATGTGGAAATAAGAATACTACCTTGAAATGTACCTAGATTAACTTTAAAGATAACAGAGATGATTTTTTTTACTTAGATAAATTAAAATGATGCTTAATTCTTGTTTATGCACAAATTTCACCAATTAGTATTGCTGTGAGTACAGAAAGCTGCATTGTGACTTGTAGTATATGGATTTCAAGATGTTGTTGACAGGATGAAAGGTCTAAGTACTTAACTATTTTTTTTTCAAAAAACATCTGATTGTTTCATACAAATATGTTGGGTAGCAGTGATTTAACATGACATTTCTCCAGTATTTACTCAGTATATAATTAAGTACTTTTATTAAGTATCTTGTTCAATTCTAAGACTATGGACTGAAACACAGCTGACAAAGGAAATCCGTTAGTCCCTTTCCAACTGAGCAGTTAAGTTATTTAGGGCACACAGCTCACTGGAAGCTCTTCACAATAAAATTATATCAAACTAATTTCACAAGCTGCTTTAAACCACATATATAGGGGAGAGGAGACCCACTTTTCATGCCTTAAACTATCTGTCTGCTCCCAGATATTGTACATATAAATGAATGCTAAGAATACAAGATAAAGAAAAATAATCTGGTTCCACACAGCAGTGAAAATCAGTATGTCTTTTATTGTAGTAGGTAAGCACTTTCTCTGAATAAAATCCGCTTCATCAGACCATCGTTGGTCTGATGAAGCAGATTTTATTCCGAGAAAGCGCTTACCTACTACAATAAAGGTCATATTGATTTTCACTGCTGTGTGGAACCAGATTATTTTTCTTTATCTTGTATTCTCTTGTTTTTGCATCTGATTCCTTATTTGGTTCAAGGACTGTCTTTGTTTGGTATAAATGAATACTAAGTTTGCTTTGCAGAAGGCAGAGTAAGGTGGTAATCTACCTTTCTTAAATATTCATTGTGCAACATGGGGGCTTACTCTTCACTAGTTTATACCAGAGGCTGATGTTATGCCTGAAGAAAGGTAATGGCTTTATACACCTTATGAGGCATTCTATGTTTATTTTGCCACTGGTGTGGGGTATTACTTGATTTGGGTGAGTGGGTATGTTTCTCCCTCAGTGCACCATTGAATTTATGCTATTTATTGAAAGAGGAGAAGGCAGTGTAAATGGGGAAAACAGAAAGAGATGTAGGACAGTAGGAGAAACAAATGGAAAAGGGGACAATAAACCATTTTTAAGTTTTAAATTTAAATCTGTATTTAATTGTTTGGATAATAAGTCTCTCTGCAACATTTCCTTACTTAAAATATTTATATGGTTAACAATTACTAGTGTTTTTGGAAAAAAATATCCATCCATTCATCCATAAACCTTTTTCCAAATTTTGAACATAGAGTCTGGGTGTCACTTCAACAGTCACAATCAACTAGAGCCAAGGTTTACACCGCTAGGTGGCTTGCCCGGCCCCGGCAGTTCTTCCACATCACATACTTACATGCAAACTCACACCTATGGCCAACTTAGAGTGTCAAATCTACCTCTTGCAAACATATTTTCTATAATAAAGATTTAAATATTTATCTTTCTTACAGTTCTTAAACATATTTTATTCTGGAAAAAACTCTAAACTATGCAGCGTCTTCATTTTAAATGTGCAAATTGAAATGAATATACAGATCATCTTATAAGGACAGAATATTTATAAATTTGATTTAGGTACTTATATGATTAGAAAAATTATTATATTGCTCATTAAGTTTAAGGTTTGATTGGTCTTAGAATATACTATTTACTGATACTCTTTCCCCTGATAATTTAGTTACATTATTCTTAAGACAGTTTACTTCCTTTTGGTTTAGTTTACATAATGCTTAAACATAATTTATTAGCAGTTTTTTTTAATTTACAAATTCATGATGCACATATTTTACCTGTCTTTGTATAAAATCATTGCAGGAATTCTTATATTCCAATGTACTTATTTGAGGACTTGTACAAAATTTATTTTATTTTATTGAAAATGTCAATGCAGAACTTCTACAAAAGACTGGATTACGGATACGGTAGTAGTTAGGAACAGCAAAGAATAGTTTAATTGGGTGCACCTAATTAAACTAGGAATCTTACTGATTCGAAGTCCATAAAACTTTTATTTATTATTTTTTTTTTATTTTACATTTGTTGACCGGGAAAGTCTAACTGGATACATGTCCATTTTCAGTAGAGGCCCAGGGAGATAAGCTCCATGGAACAAAAACAAAACATCTCATATTCAAAACAAAATCTAATATACAAAAGTTCATATGTACAATGCATGTTACAGTACAGAGAACAAAAGAGGGCAGACATTCATAACATAGTGCAAAAGAATACAAATAAACAGGTTAATACATTATGTAAGAATAATGTAGGTTATAATATAATGTAGTAAATATAAATGTGTTAGTAATAAGAGGTTGTCACAATAATAAGTTTCCAGAAGATGCAAGTAACAGTATATAGGTCAAGGTTATGCTGTAATTTACGGAAAGTAGATTTTGATTAATGAAAAGAAGATAATAGGCAGAAGCAAGATTAGGAGAGCTAGCTTCTTAGTCAGGCTTAGTACAGGGGCACAACCAATGTGTTTTGAGGAAGATTTTTAGTTTACTTTTGAAAAGTGATATAGACAGTAGTAAGGAAAGTTCACTGGGAAGTAGGTTCTAGTATTTTCCAACAGTATTAGAGAAGAGAGAGTCCCCAGCTTTGTTGTTTGATTTAGAAATATCTACAAGAAGTTCGTGAGATGATCGTAAGGTCTTCAGATTGGTATAAGGGATGATGAGGTTAGATAGTATAGGAGTATTGGTAGGTTGGTAGTGGGTTTTATGTGCAATGGTCAGTTGGTGGAATTTAAGCTGATTTTGAAGTTCAAGCCATCCTAGCTGCTTTAGATTATAGCAGTGGTGGGTTCTGAATGGGTTTCCTGTAGCACCTGTTCCACCTTTATGTAGTGGGATAATATGGGAGACTTTCCACATACTAGGGATATGTCCTTCACTGATGGTTCTATTGATCAGGATGGAAATGGGATAGGTGATGGCTTTTGCTGCCTTTTGTAGATATTCAGCGGGTAGTTGGTCAGCTGAAGGAGAGGATGGCTTTAGTTTTTGGATGAGGGTAAGAATATAAGTTGTTGAGACTGGTTGGAAGTGAAATGCAGGGGGTTGGGTAGAGTGAGAGTTAGATATAAGAAAGCTATTAGGTGATAACTGACTGGCAAGTGTTTGAATGGCTTCAGTGAAGAAGATATTAAAGGCATTAGCTGTGATCTTGGGATTTTCTGGGTCTGTGCCTTGTGGGTTTGGTGTGATAGATTGTCCTGGGTGTAGTAGTTGGTTAATACTTGCCCAGAACTTTTGTGGGTTATTATGGTGAATCTGCTGGAATTGTAGGTAGTAGTTTCTTTTGTCATTTCTCAGCTGTCTGAAGTTTTGTTGGTCTACTGGGTTTTTGGTCATACACCATTTGTTCCAGTATTTATTTCTAAGGCTTGGTTTCTTTTGAAAGTCATGGGGCAGATTTGGTTCTAACTCTGATAGAACGGGTTGAAGCATGCTGGTCTAGTATGGTTAGGAAGTTAGAATTAAAAATTTAACAGCTTCCTCCAGTGGGAGATATTTTAAGGGTGACCAGTAACATGCTTTAAGTTCGCTTTGGAAGAGATCTGGGTTAAAGTTTTTCGTTGTTCTAACTGTCCTACATAAGGTTGGAATGGGTGGATTGGTCTTATGCCTGATGATGTAGGTGAGAGAGTGGTCACTCACATCATCATGGAGGGTACCAGCTTCATAAGTCTGGGGATGATTATTTATAAGAAACCAATCTAAGGTACTTTCTTTCTTATTGGGCTTGTTTACCCTTGTAGGGGAGGTAATGGTTTGAGAAAAAACAAATAGGTTAATATGGGTGGTAGGGTGAGTTCCGCTGTAACATTTCCAATCAGTGTTAAAATCCCCTAGGATTATGGTTTCTTGGGGTAAGTTTTGGGATAACCAGCAAAGGATATCTTCTATGATGGCACTGTTATAGCCAGAAGGTAGATGGGTACAGTAATATAAATGGATTTGAAAGTGTTAATTTGCAGTTTGGAAATAAGAATTTCAGCATTAGCGTATTGAAGTGGTTTATAGTCATAGGTAGTAATTTGTAGCCCTGATTTAAATAAGATAGTAATCCCACCGCCCTTCTTACTACACGGTCGAGTCGTAAGATATTATAGCCGGGTGGGATGATTTCATTGTTCTTAGTAGAAAGTTTTAACCAGGTTTCTGTTAAGCATAGAATGTCAAAGGAGTAGACTTCCAAGAGAGAGTGGAGTTGTGCAACTTTGTTGTTAATACTCCGTACATTGAGGTGAGCTATTAAGAGTGAGTTTGGAGGTTTGGTGAGGGAATGAAAAGTAGAGAGATTGGGGTTGAGGTGTTGAGTGGTAGTAGTAACTGTTGAGCCTGGGTTTGGGTGAATGTCTCCATCTTTTAAAGAGAGGAGTTGTATTTGAAATCTTGGATTTGGGAATTTACAGTATAGATTTAGAGTTTTGATTGAGGGAGAAATATCTAATGTGGGCTGTTCTATGGTATTTAGGCAGTAGATAGCTGGGTGTTGCTGTTAAATTCACATGGTTAGTGTGAACAGGTAGAGAAGGAGAGGTGATAAGCTTATTGGTGTATTGAAGGTGTGTATGTAATGGGTGTTCATAGAAGGTAAGTAGGTAGGCTAAAGTTAAAGGTGGTAGAAGTATGAGTAACAGCTGTAACTGGGCTGAGGTGAGTAGTTTGTTCATTTAGATGAATATGTAGTTAGGTGTTGATATAGACTTGGAAGTGTAATAGGTGAGGAAGGGAGAGGAGGAGGGTGTGGTGGAAAAGGTAGGGAGTGGTAGGTGAAAGGAGGAAACTGGAGACTGATAGCCAGTGATGGCATTCCCAGTGAGTGGTGGTAAGTGGAGAGGGGTGTGGTTACATAGCATAAGTGTAGGACCACTGAGAGTGGTTGGGAATTGGGGTAGAGTAGGGGAGCGTTGTGAGCCCACAGAGCTCACGGAGCGGATACAGCCAAGGTAAGGAAGAAGCTGAGTGAGAACAATCAGTGGAGTGCTGACTGCTGTTGGTGAGTGTGGGTGGAGATAAGTAAGGAGAATAAGAAACTTGATAGCTGTAACACTGGAGGGAGTAGTAGATTGTTTAACAGAGACTGAAAGGGTAGAGTGGGAATACAGCATCAGCATGAAAATAAAATAGATGCTTGTGAGCTAAGGTCTAAGATGATAGGGACAGTGTTAAAGGAAGGTAAAACTAAGAAAGGGTACTATCTAGAGGACAAACCCTATATTGCAGCAGTAGCTCCTGAATGTAGATAACAGGTCTGGGAGTGGGGGGGGGGGAGCTTGGAGATAATTAAGGAGGATACAAGAAGGAAAGTGTGGGGGCTAGAAAGTAATGAGGGGTAAGGCTGCTGGCTATCCAGGCAAGAAGGCGTGCTTAAACACTGGTATTATGTTATACTAGATAGCTGTTACAGACAATTTATAGCAGAACATATACTTTCTTGGTTCCTTGAGGAATTGTGGTTCAGGGAGATATTTAGGCTCTATTCCTGGTGTTAGGGATGAGACAGCAGGAATTATTTTAGGTTATGGTTCGTGGTCAGCAAGCAGGGCACAATCTCCTACTCAGGTACAGGAATTCACAGGATGGAGAGCTGGGTTCATAAAGTAAGAGAAAAAAAGAAATAAGATGACGAAAAAACAGTATATGAATAAGTATGCAGCTAAATTTGGTGCTAAGCAGATTAAAAATATATATAAATGCAGTCTAAAATCATATTAGCAGTTCCTAGGAAGTATAGAACTAAATAAGCCTGTTAATCTATGTTATCTGCTAGTATTTAGGCTGTTAGAACAGGAATATAGAGTTAATAATGGAACACAAGCATGCAGTGGTTTCTATAGCTATCTAGGTAAGGTTATAACAGTGCTATAATGCTATAGTACAGATTATATGCCATAGCATAGTTAATGTAACATAACGACTTTCAACTGGGTAAAATTACAGTTCAAGGTAGGGAACACAAGCACATTAGCCAGGTATATTGACTGTTTTTCTGGAAAAAAACAAGAGAAACCACTGAAATACTCTTGGTAACAAATAAGGTTTTGAACAGTACAGATAAAACCAGGTAGATTCAGTGTTATACATACAGTACTCAGACAGCCATGAACTATATCAACTGCCGACTTGTAGGCTGTTCTTTAAAAAGCTAACATTGTGGGGCTAGTAAGGAGCTTAACATTTAGTTTTCTAACAGTGAACAGGCTACAGACATCCTTGTTATATACAGGTGCTGAAATGGTTACTAGAATTAGGCTGGGAGATCGCAATAAACTCCTACCGTGTCGCTACAGTTGTTAAACACAAGGGCGGCTAAACTAGATCAGCAAAGTTCATTGGTACTAAAAAGTTTATTGGTATTCCTTTCTCTATTTAGCTTTAATTCTTGCTTTTTTTCAGCATGTTTATCACCACTGATTGATTTCATGAGGTAATCATTAGAGGATCAAAGATGATAAATTCTCTAATTTAGTTGCTGGCTTTGAAAATCTAAAAACTTTCTTCTAAACCTTTCCAGTGTAATGGAATACCATTCACAGAGAAGAACCAACCTTAAAAACAGAGTAAATGCTCATGTCTTTGAACATTAATGGAATAAATAATAGTAAAAAAAAGAAATGTTTGACAAAATATCTTAATATTAACAAACCACAAATTATTTTATTGCAAGAAATCCCCCTATGTCATTTGGACAGAGATAAATAGAACCCAACTCAATAGGAAATAGACACCAAACAATATTTAAAAGCAAGAGGAGAGGAGTAATGATTTAACGAAATGGAAATCTTAATGCTCAAGATTATACACAAACTGAAGATCAAGATGGGACGTTAATTGTGGTGGTATTATAATACAACAGTAGAATTTGGACATTTGTTAATTTATATAGTTTTCCTGGTATGAGTTGTCATATTAGAAAAAAGAAAAAAAAATAAACTTTATTCTCAATAATTAGGTAGCTTATTACAGAAGGAGATTTTAATTCAATTTTAATAAAACCGAAACAAGTGCAATTAGAAAAGTAAGATTAGCAGCATCTGCTAAAGTTTAAAAAATGGACTAAACTTTTAAACTATAAAAAATGCCTATTTACTAATCACTAGATTATTCTCACTACTTATATGCATTTGATATGCAGTCCAGGATTGACAAAATACATCTTAATTTGAAACAACTTGAGTTGAAATGACTAGACCTCTAAACTAAACTGTTTTGAAATATTACTTTGTGCCCTACTGGATCATGGATCATAGTATATTACTTTTAGAAATCTCAACTAATTTTAAGAAATTAACCATTACCAATAGGATTGCTTCACACTTAGTTAGTATTAAAGAATATAAATTGGCATTTAACTGAAATTCAAATCTTCAAGGCAATAAATAATAGTGAATAGATAAACACAATTATGATATGGGACTATTCTAAAGCATATATGTAGAGCAAAACACTAAACTACGCATTAGATGAAAATAAAAGAATGAGGTAAGGACCTACTAAACATTCAAGACAAATTATACTCTACTAAACTTAAACATAAAAAGGAAAAATCCAGCCTTTATACGATTCTCTCTCTGAACAAGACTGATGAAGATATATTTTCCCACAAAACACAGTTTGCACTAGAGAAACTAAAATGGCTTCTTACACAATGTTCCCCCAAGGGTATGCATAATTTAAAAGAACAAAACTAGAAGCTACAATTAACCAAATCAGAAAAATGACTTCAAAAGAAAAATTAAAAACTGGTGTAGAAGAGAAATTAGAAGACTTCAGAAACTACTACAAATCACTCAGTGCACATAGGTTGGTACTAGGCTATCGGCCCTAAGGCCTATACAAACCTAGCCATAACAATTCCCTGGATATTTCTTCCCACAATATTTACTTCCCTGGACCCCTGTCTAGCAGGGCAACTGACATGATCCCCGGGGTGAATTTCCTATCTCCCATCCAATCATCAAGGTTCCTTTTGAAAAGGGCCAAGGAGACGCTCTGCTTGACATGTATGGGCAGTCTATTCCAGAGTATGTGGAGTCTCTGGGTCAGGAACCTATCCCTCCAGCATGTTTTGTTCATTGTGATGACAAAGTTTAGATCCCTGGAGCGTGTGGCTCTGAGGGATTGGGATTTCTTTAAGTGGAGCATGTCCAACACCTCAGGGTTTGACATGGCCTTGTATGTTAAGCAGAGATTACCTCTGAGTAGATGATATGTCACAGAGTATAGCTGGAGTTTTTTTTAGACGGTCAGCATATGGCATCTGCTTTAGGCCTGTGATTCTTTTAGTGAGGTATTTCTGTGGCCTTTCCAGCTGTTGCAGATGTCTTGTGAGGTACATACCAAACAGAGCATTATACTCTATAATGGGTCTAATGAGGGATGAGTACAGTGGGACAATGACCTCCTTTTTTCTGGATGAAAAGCCCTTAGTGATGAGGTGTGCCACATAGAAGGATTTCCTGACTGCTGTGGCGATGCGGTTATCGAAGGTGAGACCACTGTCCACCTGTGTCCCTAAGTCTCTCATCACACTTTCGATGTTTAGTGTACTGCCACCTATGTGGTAATTCATGGGTACATGTTTTTTTCCAAAAGGGATATCTATACATTTCTTGACATTAAGCTTGAGCCCATGGCTCTGGCACCAGGCATCTGTTTCTGTAAGGCCCTTTTGTAGAATATCCACATCATTTGGGGATTCAATAATGGCTCTCAGTTTGCAGTCATCTACGAACTTTGTTAGCCAGAGTCCCTTAGTGTTGGCCTGTACTTCAGAGAAGTAGATGCCAAACATGAGCGGTCACAGGACTGAACCCTGAGGTACTTCATTTGTCACTTGTCTGGAGCTGGATTTGGAGTCAGTTACTTTTACAGTCTGGGTTCTGCCAGTAAGCCAGTTGGCAACCCATCGAGTGATGTAGGGATTTATGCCCAGCTTAGTAAGTTTATCTAGGATTCCACAGTGGGGGATGGTGTCGAAGGCCTTGGCGAGGTCCAGATAGGCTGTGTGGACTGCCTTACCCTCGTCCACAGCTCTGGAGACTGATTCGAAGAAGTCAGTTAGGTTCAGGAGACAAGATCGGCCCTTCACAAACCCAAACTGGGTGGGGTCCAGTGTTTGAAGGTTGCCAGTGTCTTTGTTTATAAGTTCCATGATAATGTGTTCCATGCCCTTGCAGATCAGGCTCGTCAGACTGATGGGACGGTAGTTCCTGGGATCCAAGGTGGATCCCCCCTTGTGGAGTGGGATAACTGTAGCTGTGCGCCACTCAGTGGGCACGAAGCCTGAGGTGAGGCGATGATTAAACATGGCACTTAGGTAAGGTGCCAGTTAATTTTGTAGTTCATGTAGTACACAGCCTGGGATGTCATCTGGTCCCATGGATGCTGTATTCTTAGCTTTGGAAAGTGCAGTCCCTACCTGTGTGGCCGTGATTACTGGAATTTGGCAATCTTTTGGTATTGAGATGGGCCCTTTAAAGGGTGAGAGGGGGTTGAAGCTGGCACTAAATCTATCTGCCAGGATATTGGCAATATCCTTGGGATCAGTATATTTAATGCAATTCTGTTGCAGCTCAGAGCAGATCTGAGCATTGCCATTTAGATTCTTGACATAACTATAGAATGCCTTGTGGCTGTCTTTGGAATCTTTGGCAATTTTATTTTCGTAACTAGCTTTTGAGGATTTTATGAAGGATCTCAACTTCTTACTGAGGCTGGTGAGGGAGTTTTTTGCATCCTGGGATTTTCCTCTTTTCTGCAACAGTTCAGTTTCTTCCTTCTGTTGTATAGTGTGTTTATAGCAGAGAACCACCAGATTGGCTTCCTTTTTTTGGAGGAGAGCATCTTGGTTCTATTTGGGATGTCAGAATTCATGCACGAGTGGATATGTTCGTACAGCGCTTTAGTGTAGGATTTTGCAGTCAAACTTTCAGATCTCGTCTTCATGGGTGTCATGAAGTTTGTTACTTCTGACTTCAGTAGTATGAAGTTGGCTTTGGAGAAGTTTTTTAAGGAGGCTTCCTTACTGGGGGTTGGGGGTGGGATGTGGATGTCAAGGGTGATTTGCTTATGGTCAGGCCTGACCAATGAGGGGGTGACCACTGGTGTGGAGCAGCTATCTCCCATGTTGGTAATGACCAGGTCTAGGATATTGGGGCCCCTGGTGGGATAACGGATTAGTTGATCCAGGGCGTTGGAATTTATGAATTCCAAGAACCGTTGGGAAAAGGAGTTGGTACCCGAGTAGTTTTCCCAGTTAATGGCAGGGTAGTTGAAATCACCCAGTATTAGGGTGTTTGGTTGTATCTAAATATTTTCCAGTATGTTTAGAAAGGTGTAGTGAGAATCTTGGGGCATGGTGGGGGATCTGTAGCAAGGTACAATTTGGAATGCAGTCTTACCTAGTGTTAGTTGCACCTGGAGAATTTCAGATGCATTGTGTTGGGCAACTAGGTGTGAATATCCTTAGTGAATATGGACACTCCTCCACCTTTAGTGTTTCAGTCTTGGTTTTGTGGCCGAAAAGTGTGGTAAGAGTTTTAGCCTGGTATTGCAGAGGTGCTCTCTGGAGCCTTGAATCAGGTCTCAGTTACTGCACAGATATTGATGTTCTCCATTTTTAGGAGTGCCTCAAGAGAGTGCATTTTGAGGTTTAGACTTCTAGCATTGAGTAGCATTACCTTCAGATTTTTCATGCTTGTATCTGTTACGGTGTTGGTTTTGTCCTTTGAACCTTGCCTAAAAAGGCACGATAGGGGTGGAAAAAGCTTTAGCCAGTAACCTGAATCCCAGGGGTGACAGGTGCAGATCATCTTTCGCAAAGCATCATGGTTTGTCGATCATGTCTTACCAGGCAGACAGATACTGGATCCCCTTTGAATGACACCAGAAGCTTAGCCAGTTGTTGAAGTCAATCATTTTGTCCTTACTGTGGTATCATTCTGGGCAAAGGCAGGATACTACTCAGGGCTAGGGTCATACCTGCCTGGGCCACATGATCCAAGGTCTCTTCCATGTCTCTTTTCATGTAGTCCAGGGGGATACGTCTCAAGTCATTCACTCCAGCATGGACAATGACAGAGTCGTATTTGTAATTGTTGTGGAGTGACTTGAGTGCATGCATTATGTGGTGGATCCTGGCACCCGACAGGCAGCTGACTGTAATTTTCTCCTTGTTCAGCCTGGTGAGTGGGACATCACTGTGCCTGACTATAGAGTCACCGAAGACTAAAGTGTTGGGTACATTG